>NC_058405.1:19893053-19957327 GCF_002201575.2 Neomonachus schauinslandi | reverse complement strand
TATATATATATATATATATATATATATATATATATATATATATATATATATATATATATATAGTCGTCTGCCTTGGGGTAAATACCCAGTAGTGCAATTGCTGGGTCGTACAGTAGCTCTAGTTTCAACTTTTTGAGGAACTTCCATAATGTTTTCCAGAGTGGCTGCACCAGCTTGTGTTCTCACCAAGAGTGTAGGAGGGTTCCCCTTTCTCCGCATCCTTGCCAACATCTGTCATTTCCTGACTTGTTAAGTTTTGGCCATTCTGACTGGTGTGAGGTGGTATCTCATTGAGGTTTTGATTTGGATTTCCCTGATGCCAAGTGATGTTGAACACTTTTTCATGTGTCTGTTGGCCATTTGGATGTCTTCTTTGCAGAAATGTCTTCATATCTTCTGCCCATCTCTTGATGGGATTATTTGTTTTTTGGGTGTTGAGTTTGGTAAGTTCTTTACAGATTTTGGATACTAGCCCTTTACCTGATAATGTCATTTGCAAATATCTTCTCCCATTCTGTCGGTTGTCTTTTGGTTTTGTTGACTGTTTCCTTTGCTGTGCAAAAGCTTTTCATCTTGATGATGTCCCAATAGTTCACTTTTGCCCTTGCTTCCCTTGCCTTTGGCAATGTGTCTAGCAAGATGTTGTTGCGGCTGAGGTCGAAGAGGTTGCTGCCTGTGTTCTCCTTCAGGATTTTGATGGACTCCTGTCTCACATTTAGGTCTTTCATCTATTTTGAGTCTATTTTTGTGTGTGGTGTAAGGAAATGGTCCAGTTTCATTCTTCTGCATGTGGCTGTCCAATTCTCCCAACACAATTTTTTGAAGAGACTGTCTTTTTTCCATTGGACATTCTTTCCTGCTTTGTCAAAGATTAGTTGATCATAGAGTTGAGGGTCTATTTCTGGGCTCTCTATTCTGTTCCATTGGTCTATGTGTCTGTTTTTGTGCCAGTACCATATTGTTTTGATGATGACAGCTTTGTAATAGAGCTTGAAGTCCGGAATTGTGATGCCACCAGCTTTGCTTTTCTTTTTCAACATTCCTCTGGCTATTCGCGCTCTTTTCTGGTTCCATACAAATTTTAGGATTACTTGTTCCTTTTCTTTGAAAAAAGTTGATGGTATTTTGATAGGGATTGCATTAAATGTGTAGACTGCTCTAGGTAGCATAGACATTTTCACAATATTTGTCCTTCCAATCCATGAGTATGGAACCTTTTTCCATTTCTTTTTGTCTTCCTCAATTTCTTTCATGGGTATTCTATAGTTTTCTGAGTACAGATTCTTTGCCTCTTTGGTTAGATTTATTCCTAGGTATCTTATGGTTTTGGGTGTAATTTTAAATGGGATCAACTCCTTAATTTCTATTCCTTCTGTCTTGTTGTTGGTGTATAGAAATGCCACTGATTTCTGTGCATTGATTTTATATCCTGCCACCTTCCTGAATTCCTGTATGAGTTCTAGCAGTTTTGGGGTGGAGTCTTTTGGGTTTTCCACATAAAGTATCATATCATCTGCAAAAAGTGAGAGTTTCACTTCGTCTTTGCTGATTCGGATGCCTTTTATTTCTTTTTGTTGTCTGATTGCTGAGGCTAAGACTTCAAGTACTATGTTGACATCCCTGCTGTGTTCCTGACCTTAAGGGGAAAGCTCTCAGTTTTTCCCCATTGAGTATGATATTCGCTGTGGGTTTTCCATAGATGGCTTTTATGATATTGAGGTATGTATGTTCTACCCCTACACTGTGAAGAGTTTTAATCAAGAAAGGATGCTGTACTTTGTCAAATGCTTTTTCTGCATCTATTGAAAGGATCATATGGTTCTTGTTCTTTCTTTTATTAATGTATTATATCACATTGATTGATTTGCGGATGTTGAACCAAACTTGCAGCCCAGGGATAAATCCCACTTGGTCATGGTGAATAATCCTTTTAATGTACCTATTGGCTAGTATTTTGGTGAGAATTTTTGCATCATGTTCATCAGGGATATTGGTCTGTAATTCTCCTCCTTGATGGGGGTCTCTGTCTGGTTTGGGGATCAAGGTAATGCTGGCCTCATAAAACGAGTTTGGAAGTTTTCCTTCCATTTCTATTTTTTGGACCAGTTTCAGAAGAATAGGTATTAATTCTTCTTTAAATGTTTGGTAGAATTGCCCTGGGAAGCCATCTGGCCCTGGGCTATTGTTTGTTGTGAGATTTTTGATTACTACTTCAATTCCCTTCGTGGTTATGGGTCTGTTCAGGTTTTCTATTTCTTCCTGGTTCAATTTTGGTAGTTTATATTTCTCTAGGAATGCATCCATTTCTTCCAGATTGTCTAATTTGCTGGCATACAGTTGCTCATAATATGTTCTTATAATTGTTTGTATTTCTTTGGTGTTGGTTGTTATCTCTCCTCTTTCTTTCATGATTTTATTTATTTGGGTTATTTCTCATTTCTTTTTGATAAGTCTGGCCAGGGGTTTTTCATCTTGTTAATTTTTTCAAAGAACGAGCTCCTAGTTTCGTTGATCTGTTCTACTGTTCTCTTGTTTTCTATTTCATTGATTTCTGCTCTGATCTTTATTATTTCTCTTCTCCTGCTGGGTTTAGGCTTTATTTGCTGCTCCTTCTCCAGCTCCTTTAGGTGTAAGGTTAAGTTGTGTATTTGAGACCTTTTTTGTTTCTTGAAAAAGGCTTGTATTGCTATATACTTTCCTCTTAGGACTGCCTTTGCTGTATCTCAAAGATTTTGAATAGTTGTGTTTTCATATTCATTGGTTTCCATGAATTTTTTTAATTCTTCTTTAATTTCCTGGTTGACCCATTCATTCTTTAGTAGGATGCTTTTTAGCCTCCATGTATTTGAGTTCTTTCCAACTTTCTTCTTGTGATTGAGTTCTAGTTTCAAAGCACTGTGGCGTGAAAATATGCAGGGAATGATCCCAATCTTTTGGTACTGCTTGAGAACTGATTTGTGACCCAGGATGTGATCTATTCTGGATAATGCTCCATGTGTCTTAGAGAAGAATGTGTATTCTGTTGCTTTGGGATGGAATGTTCTGAATATATCTATGAAATCCATTTGGTCCAGTGTGTCATTTAAAGTCTTTATTTCCTTGTTGATCTTTCGCTTAGATGATCTGTCCATTTCAGTGAGGGGGGTGTTAAAGTCCCCCAGTGTTATTGTATTGTTGTTGATGTGTTTCTTTGCTTTTGTTACTTATTGGCTTATATAATAGGCTGCTCCCATGTTTGGGGCAAAGTTTTTAAAATTGTTAGATCTTCTTGTTGGATAGACCCTTTAAGTAAGATATAGTTCCCTTCCTCATCTCTTGTTATAGTCTTTGGCTTAAAATCTGATTTGTCTGATATAAGGATTGCCACCCCAGCTTTCTTTTGATGTCCATTAGCATGGTAAATGGTTTACCACCCCCTCACTTTCAATCTGGAGGTGTCTTTGGGTCTAAAATGAGTCTCTTGCAGACAGCATATTGATGGGTCTTGTTTTTTTATCCAATCTGATAGCCTGTGTCTTTTGATTGGGGCATTTAGCCCATTTACCTTCAGGGTAACTATTGAAAGATATGAATTTAGTGCCATTGTATTGCCTGCAAAGTGACTATTACTGTATATTGTCTCTGTTCCTTTCTGGTCTATGTTAGTTTTAGGCTCTTTCTTTGCTTATAGGACCCTTTTCAATATTTCATGTAGGGCTGGTTTGGTGTTCACAAATTCTTTTACTTTTTATTTGTCCTGGAAGCTTTATATCTCTCCTTCTATTTTCAATGACAGCCTAGCTGGATATAGTATTCTTGGCTGCATATTTTTCTCATTTAGTGCTCTGAATATATCATGCCAGTCCTTTCTGGCCTGCCAGGTCTCTGTGGATAAGTCTGCTGCCAATCTAATGTTCTACTGAGCTGTGTTTAAGGATTTTCTCTTTGTCTCTGAGACTTGTGAGTTTTACTATTAGATTTCGGGGTGTTGACCTATTTTTATTGATTTTGACGGGGGTTCTCTGTGCCTCCTGGATTTTTATGCCTGTTTCCTTCCCCAAATTAGGGAAGTTCTCTGCTATAATTTGCTGTAAGATACCTTCTGCCCCTCTCTCTCTTTCTTCTTCTTCTGGGATCCCAATTATTCTAATGTTGTTTTGCTTTGTGGTATCACTTATCTCTTGAATTCTCCCCTCGTGATCCAGTAGTTGTTTATCTCTTTTTCTCACCTTCTTCATTTCCATCATTTGGTCTTCTATATCACTAATTCGCACTTCTGCCTCATTTATCCTAGGAGTTAGAGCCTCCATTTTTGATTGCACCTCATTAATAGCCTTTTTGATTTCAACTTGGTTAGATTTTAGTTCTTTTACTTCTCCAGAAAGGGATTCTCTAGTATCTTCTATACTTTTTTCAAGACCAGCTAGTATCTTTATAATTGTCATTCTGAGCTCTAGTTCTGATGTCTTACTAATACCTGTATTGATTAGGTCCTTGGCATTCAGTACTGCCTCTTGTTCTTTTTTCTGAGGTGAGTTTTTCCATCTTGCCATTTTGTCCACAGAAGAATAGACGAATGGGAGAACAAAATGCTAAAAAAATGCTAAGACGGTAACAATGACCCCAGAAAAATATACACTAAACAAATCAGAAGAGACCTGGTACCGAGGGGAAAAGAAAGGGGGAAAAAAAAAAAGAATATGGTCAGGCTGGTGAATATAACAGAGCCACACACTAGAGTATGGATGTATTTTGGTCTGTTAGAAGAAATTTCCTCCCCAAATTTTAAACAAAGAAAAACTTATATATATACAAAAAATAAGGGTAAATACAATGAAGAGATGGACTGTGACTGTAAAGATGAAAATTAAAAATATTTTTTAAAAAGGAATTGATAAGTTGTTTGGAAAAAGAATGAAAAAATAATTTAAAAAAGAGAATGTGATCAGGCGGGAGACTAGGACAACTAGATTTAGGGTATATTTTGATCTGTTAGAAGAAACTGTATCCCTAATTTTTTTTTTAAAGATTTTATTTATTTATTTGAGAGAGAGAGAATGAGAGAGAGCACATGAGAGGGGGGAGGGTTAGAGGGAGAAGCAGACTCCCTGCTGATCAAGGAGCCCGATGTGGGACTCGATCCCAGACTCCAGGATCATGCCCTGAGCAGAAGGCAGTTGCTTAACCAACTGAGCCACCCAGGCGTCCCTCCCTAATTTTTAAAGAAAGAAAAACTTATATATATGTAAAAAATAAGGTTAAGTAGAATGAATAGATAGAATGTGACTGTAAAAATGAAAAATTAAAAAAGATTTTTAAAAAGTAATTGATAAGATGTTGGTTGAAAAAGGGAAAAAGAAAAATTAAAAAAAATAGAAAAAGAAAAAAAAGAAAATTAAAAAAAATAACTTTGAAAGACTAAAGAATGAGGGGAAAAAAGCCATGAATTCTATGTGCTGTATTCCCCTAGCGCTGGGGTTTTGCATTCTCATTGATCCGTAAACTTGGTCTTGGCTGGATGTTCTTGCTGATCTTCTGGGGAAGGGGCCTGTTGCAGAGATTCTCAAATGTCTTTGTTTGAGGTGGAATTGCCCCGCCCTTGCCAGGGGTCAGGCTGTTATCTGCTGGGGTTTGCTCTCAGTAGCTTTTGTTCCCTGAACGCTTTCTGTACAGCTTTGGAGGACAAGAGTGAAAATGGCAGCCTCCCAATGTCCGCCAAGAGGAGCCGAGAACTCGGGGCCCCACTCCTTAGTGAGACCCTAGAGAAAAGCAGTCAATCACTCCTGTCTCCCTGGTCTCTGGCCACACTCCAGGCTCACCCAGGCTGTGACCGAGCGTTTCTATCTCTGGCACACGACCCCACCCGGAGTCTCCAAACCCAGCAGATTCCTGCGGTGTGCTCCCGTGCTGCTCCTCCCAGGGGAGGAAGGGGCGTCTCCCCGGATTTGCCACTTGTTGGTTCCCTGATGGAAGAGCAGTGGCCCGACTGTGCTGCAGATCACAGTTTATGGCAACCCCGAGCTGAGAGCCCACTTCCCAACTCTGTCTTTGCAGCCAGCTTCCCTGCTCCGACACCTGGGAGCTCTGCTGCACTCAGGCAGCCCCGGTCTTTCTGTGACCCCGAGTATCCTGAGACCACACTGTCCCCCCACATAGCTCCCGGAATGACATCCTTCAGTGGAGCAGACTTCTAAAATTCTGATTTTGTGCTGGGCTGATGGAAGCTCCCTCCCCTCCATGGTCTATCTTCCCAAATATCACCTCAGATTCACTTCTCCACACGTCCTACGTTCCAGAAAGTGGTCGCTTTTCTGTTCTGAGAGTTGCTGCTATTCTTTTCTTCAATCTCCTGTCGAGTTTGTAGGTATTCTGAATGGTTTGATAACTATCTAGCTGAATTCCTGGGACTAGATGAAATTTAAGTGTCCTACTCCTCTGCCATCTTGCTTCTCCCTAAAAGTTTATAATTGTTATCTGAAAGAGTATTAATTCAATGTAAGTTACTCTGCCATTATTGGAATAAAAAACCCTTCCTGAAATGTAAATTTTATTTAATCTTCATAATATAAATTCTTTGAAAAAAATTCAAATAATGCAAATTCCCATAAACACTGGAAAAATAGATTTAAATCTAAGCTTTTTACTCATACTCTTATTTCTTAGGAAAAAAAGAAAGAGTACATGGACTCTTTATCTCAGGGTCATGGTTCAAGCCCCATGTTGAGTATAGAGATTACTTACAAAAAATTTTTTTTAAATAAAAAAGAAGGGTAGTTTGAAAAACATTATATAAATAGAAATTTTAAACAATCATTTTCTAATTAATATTTACAAACATAGCAACTATTGTATATTTATAAACAATTAAAATATTTGTTTTATGATTCCCTCATTTTTATACGATCTTTCTTCATTTTTCTTTTTTTTTTATTTTTTTTTATTTTTTTTATTCTTATGTTAATCCCCATACATTACATCATTAGTTTTAGATGAAGTGTTCCATGATTCATTGTTTGTGCATAACACCCAGTGCTCCATGCAGAATGTGCCCTCCTCAATACCTACCACCAGGCTAACCCATCCTCCCACCCCCCTCCCCTCTAGAACCCTGTTTGTTTTTCAGAGTCCATCGTCTCTCATGGTTCGTCTACCCCTCCGATTTCCCCCGCTTCATTCTTCCCCTCCCGCTACCTTCTTCTTCTTCTCTTTTTTCCTTAACATATATTGCATTATTTGTTTCAGAGGTACAGATCTGAGATTCAACAGTCTTGCACAATTCACAGCACTTACCAGAGCACATACCCTCCCCAGTGTCTATCACCCAGTCACCCCATCCCTCCCACCCCACCCCCCACTCCAGCAACCCTCAGTTTGTTTCCTGCAATTAAGAATTCCTCATATCAGTGAGATCATATGATGCAAATGAAAGATACTACTGCAAAGCTTGACTAAATCTATGAAGCACTGCAGATGGCAAGATATGAGCACTTGATTATCAGCATCAATATTTTAATGACATCTGAAGGGTCAAATGCAAACAAAGCATTAATGTTGATATGGAAAAGCATTGGCTATTTTCTATTACCAGGGAATAATTAGCTGAGCTACACTCTATAAGAGATCAGTGAAATGTGGCTTCCCTGAAAACAAAGCAATAAGAGCAAAGAAACCTACCTAAATTGTTATTTTAATTCCACAGAAAACGGAATTTTATGTAAGTATAACCACTTACTGTGTTGGGTGTTTAAGTTTTAAAAAGACATAAAAATTCCTTGAGACTCCTTGATAATTGCATATATTAAGTATAACATATATAATATAAATGATCCTTTGTTGTTTTTCTTTTCCTTGAAACGGAATATTCATATTTTCTGTGCTTTTTTTTTTCCTGGTACATTTAAATACTACCATATAATTTCATTCAACGTACAGAAGAATATATCCAATATCAAGGAAATGATTTGAGTTACTAAAATTTAAGGGTCATTTACTTATTAAATACAAGGTCACAATATTATTGTGTCCTCTTTTTTATGACATATTCCACCAACTTTTCTAGGTAAGATTGATCTCTATCCTCTGCCTACCATCTAGATTGTCAGATATATAGTTTTATTAGGATTGACCTGTCAACCATGAGATGTTGTCAGATGCAACCCTGGAAAATAGAAATAGTTGATATTTTTCCAGAGTTCCAAAATATACTCAGGAAAATCTTCTAATATGGATGTCCATTATAAGTGGTTCCTCAATGAGCATTCATTTTAGTTCAAGGCCAAGACCCTTAAATTACAATGAATGCATGTGATACATCATATTTGGCAGGTGAGTAGATATTTGGCTAGGTAAGAAAAGGCTTCTTCTAGAAGATAACGTACCATATATCACTTAAATAACTCATTTTATGTAATAAAATTCCCATTTGTGAGAACAATTACCATAGGTTATTATCCATAGGTTTCGATATATCTTTTCTATTTTCTCCTATTAGAAGTTGTTTGGACCTTGTAGAAATTGTTGTTTATATTTGATGGAAAACCTATTATTTATATTTTTAGGCTTCAAATGCACTGCTTTACTGATAATCTAATTAGTTAATATATATTGTTACCATGTGAAAATAGTCATGCTAGACATCATGATACAAAAATAATTAAAATGAGAAATAAAGCAGAATCCTTGCTAATGGAACTTACAATTCAATGAATTTCCCCAATGCTTCTTAAATCTACCTGGCAATAATTGATCTTTAAATCTGTCCCATATAACAACTAGCATCAAAAAAGAGTATACTGGTGTTTTTCACATGTGAAAACTAAAGTCTATAAACTTGTCCTACATCTTACTGTATTTTGTAATTCCTTTCTTATATCTTTAGCATCCAATTATTTTCCATAGTCACCTGTGCATAAAATCACATGCATTTGACCTAGAGCCTAGTGCAGCACCTCTTCCTTTGCTTTTATTTTGACTAAGAAGCCAGATTTGTGTCAGGTCTTCACTGGTCTATAATGCTCAAGCAATCATCACCCTGGTCCTAACCCCAATTCTACTTCCTGGTTGGCATTCTGGATGGGATCATTCTAAGCAAAAGAGAATAAGACACTTATGATTCATTTTTAAAAATTATTCTTTCGAATTATTTATATTACTTTTTGTGAACCCTGCAAGAAATATAAAATATTTTGTGTTTATAGGAATATGTATCTAAAAGGTTTTTTCCCCCCACATTTACCAGTCCCATTTCTCTTCTCTCTTTATCCTTTAATCTGTTTTCTTTAATACATGTAAAAAGAATCTCTGACTGAACTATATAATTTGTGTCCATGTATTAGGTAGGAGCCTGTTTCAGGGTAGATCTGGAAAGTCTGCAAAGAATTAGGGCATCACCCATGAAGGGCAAGCTATCCCTATAGTTTTTTTAAAAAGAAGTAATAGCCGAGTGACCAGAGTTCATCGTGCCTTTATTGTCTAAAACAATTATGCCTGATTTGAAAAAATGTGGGATGGAATAATCATGATGTGGCCTCTGCCTATTATTTGGCTTCTTATTTTGCAGCTTTTTACCACCTTCCACCTATCCTTACTTGCATATACTTGCATTCTTGGATTATCAGATTGTTAATACTTTCTCAAAGGCATTCTGACATTTCATATCTTTCTGTACATACAGTTATTTTTTCCACTTAACCAGAGGCCCTTCTTACTTTTTTGAATGGAAGGATTTTCCATTTAGGTTCTAATCTTAGCTCAGAAATTATTTTTTCTATAGAGCTTTGTTGTTACAGTTTCCAATTCAATACACCCATTTTATATTTTGCCTATGCTTCTAGTTTTACATATATAATAAATTAATGTAAGTTTTTATAAATTAATTTATATATATATAAATGTAAATAAATATATATCCATATCTATAATATGGTTTAAGTAATTTATATATTTATATGGCTGTCATCCTACATTTAAGCTCCTTTAAGACAGAAACTGTATTTTATTCAGCAATCTATCCTCTATTAACAGATGTTGCTATACACAATATGTTCAATAAATATTATTCAATCACCAGCAACTGATTGACTAAATGAGTGAATGGAATGGTAGTTCCCATAGGTATGCAGACTGTAAGACAATAATGTTGATTTAAGTAATGATTATCTTTCTTTTCCAAATGGAATATTGTCATGATTGTACTCTCTTACCCCTGAATTATTAATTTAATGCATACACATTTATTATATACAGTATATACTACATACAATTTTATAGAATGTACATACTTTAAAAAAATATTCGTTCAGAGACTACAGACAGCAGACTTAGCTCCTCTCTGGCTGGGAACAATCTCTACTTCTTTTGGGTAGTAAGCCATGGTGGAAGCTGCTATAGGTGGTAAATGTCACCAGTATAAATGGTAATTAGGTGACCACAGCATTTGAAAGACTGAACATTTACTAGGCTTTGTTGATTTAGAGCCTTCAAAATAAAAGTACTGGTCTTATGCGATTCAAACTTTAATTCATGCTAAAACATCATGGCCATTTGGCTCCCCCCAAAATGTTAATTCAAGTCCTGGGTCACTAGATTAATCGTCAGATGCTTCTAAGATCCATGCAGATCAGTTAAATGTGTGAAGGTATTTATGGTGCATGGAGTATGCTTAAGGGCTCTGCTAAAGGGGAGTATATGCCCTTCATAAAAGCATTGATATTAAGAAACAAATCAACGCATTCTTCAAAAACCTAAAACAAGAATATTTTGCATTGACTAAATCAAATCAAACTTCTGACTAAAGCAAAACAAGACCAAGGTAGGGTGCCATGTTGATCACTGCTAGACCAAAAGCAAAGAATTCTTATCCATAACTTCTTTTACTTTCAACTTGTCCTACTTGATTCTCCTTAGAATTCCTAGTTTGGCACAATCACTTCACTCCATGATTATCATCTTCCTCAGTTTTTTTTTTTTTTTTAACCTTTAAAAACAGTTTTATTGAGTTATAATTGATATACAAAAAACTGTACATATTTAATGTATTTAACTTAATGAGTTAGGATATATGCATACACTTGTGAAACCATAACCCAAATCAAGGCATACATACACATCCGCTTTCAAAATTTTCCTTGTGTCCCTTTGTTTTTTGGGTATTTAAATTTCATTTATTTCATTTTATTTTGTTGTTATTTGTTTTTGCAAGAACACCTAACATGAGATCTACCCTCTTAACAAATGTTTGAGAGCACAGCATTGTTAACTATAGGCATATGTTTATACAATAGATCTCTAGAACTTATTCATCTTCTATAACTAAAACATTGTAAACCCATTGAACAACAGCTCCTCACTCTCTTCAACCCCTGCCCCAGGCAACCATCCTGCGCAGTATCTCTAAGTTTGACTATTTTAGAAATAGAAGCAGAATCAGGCAAGATATGACCTTCTGTGATTGACTTATTTTGCTTAGCATAATGTGCTCTGAGTTCATCTATGTTGTCACAAACAGCAGTGTTTTCTCTTTCTTTCTTTCTTTCTTTCTTTCTTTACTTTCTTTCTTTTTCTTTCTTTCTCTTCCTTCCTTCCTTTTCTTCTCCTTCTCCTCCTCCTCCTTCTTTTTGGCTGAATAATATACCATTGTAGGAATATATCTTATTTTTAAAATCTTTTATCCATCAATGAAAGCTTAGATTGTTTTCCATTTCTTGGCTATCGTGACTACTGTTGCAATGAATATGGAAGGGCACATATCTTATTCAAGATCTTGATTTCGATTTTTTTTGGATATATACCCAGAAGTGGAATTGCTGGATCATATAATAGTTCTATTTTTAATATTTTGAGGCACCTCCATACTGCTGTGTTTGCACAGCAGCTTCACTATTTTATATACCCACCAATGGGGTACAAGGTTTCAATTTCTCCGGATCCTCACCAACATTTGTTCTTTTTTTTTTTTTAATAATACCCAACCTAACAGGTGTTAGGTGATAGCTCATAGTTTTGTTTTACATTTCCCCTGATAATTAGTGATTTTGAGTACTTTCTTTATACCTGTTGGCCATTTTTATATCTTCTTCGGAGAAATATCTAATCAAGTCCTTGGCCTATATTTTTTTAAATCAGGTTATTTGACTTTTTGCTATTGAGTCGCAGGAATTTCTTATGTACTTTGGATATTATCCCCTTACCAGGTATATGATTTGCAAATATTTTCTCCTATTTTGTAGGTTGCCTTTTATTCTGTTGATTATTTCCTAAAATCACAATTATCTCAAAAGATATAGAAAAGCATTTGACAGAATTCAACACACTTTTATGGTAAAAATCCTCAACAAAATTAGGTATAAAAGGAATGTACCTCAACATAATAAAGGACATATGTAACAAACTACAGCTAACATAGTACTAGATGAAAACTGAAAGATTTTTCTCTAACATCAGAATAAGACAAGGGTGCCCACTCTTGCCATTTCTATTCAACATGGTACTGAAGTTTTTAGCTTAAGCAATTAGGGAAGAAACAGAAATAAAAGGCATCCAAATCAGAAAGTAAGATGTAAAACTATCTCTATTGCAGATGACATGATCTCTTATATGTAGTAGTCCTTAAAGACTCCACAAAAAAACTGTTAGGACTAATATTTACTGAAGTTGCAGGATATAAAGTCAACATATAAAATCAGTTGCATTTCTACACACTAACAATAAACTACCCAAAAACAAATTATGAAAAAAAATACCATTTATAACAGCATCAAAAATAATAAAATACATAGAAATAAGCTTAACCAAAAAGGTGAAAACTTGTACACTGAACACTACAAAATATTGATGAAAGAAATGAAAGAAGACACAGATCACTGGAAAGACACCCCATGTTCATGGATCAGAAAACTTAATATTATTAAAATATCCCCACTACCCAAAGTGATCTACAGATTTAATGTTACCCCCATCAAAATCCTGATGGCATTTTGTAAGGAAAGAGGGGGGGGGAATCTTAATATTCACACAGAATTACAAAAGATTCTAAGTTGGCAAAGTGATCTTGAGAAAGAAGAACAAAGATGCAGATAGCACACTTCTTGATTTCAAAATGTGTTTATAAAGCTACAGTAATTAAAACAGTACAGCACTGGCATAAAGATAGACATGGAGACCAATGGAACAGAATAGGGAGCCCAGAAATAAGCACATATCCATGTATGTTTATTAATATATATAGTCAACTGATCTTTAACAAGGAGGCCAAGAATATGTAAGGTCAAAAAGAGAGTCTTTTCAACAGATGATGTTGGGAAAACTGCATATACATGTGGGGGAAAAAAAATGAAATTGGCCCCCTGTCTTATACTATATGCAAAAATCAGTTCAAGACAGATTAAAAACTCAAACATAAGACATGAAACTATAAATCCACTAGAACAAAACATAGAAGAAAAGCTTCTTGACATTAGCCTTGCCAAAGATTTCTTGGATATGACACAAAAAGCACAGATAACAAAAGCAAAAATAGACAAGTGGGACTACATCAAGTTAAAAAGCTTCTGTACAGCAAAGGAAACAATCATCTCTCAGTTTTAAATATTCCACTCTGAATTGTTAGCTTTCTGACCTCGACATTCCAGTACACCTCAGTTTGCAAATTGCATCTTGTCTTCATAAGTGTGAAAACTAATTTCTATCAGCCCTAAGCCATCAAAGGACCTCTGTCTGTACTGGTCCAGTCTCTCCACAGTAATCATGGGAGAGAAGGAGAAAATACTATAATATTTGGATTCCACCCAAAAAAGTTACGTTAACAAGAATAACTTTATGTGGAATATTCAGGAGATTTTCTTTCAATTATTCTAAGTCAGCAGGCAAAAAGGTAACTTCAAATTTCAGGATGCTTCTTTCACAGAGAGAGTTACACAAAACATTCTCTATGTTGGATAACACTGTGAAATGTGTGTGTATATATATATATATATATATATACACACACATTTCAATCTAATTTGCTCCATATCCTGTAAGCTCCTGACACTTTGCTCACAAGTTAACCATCAACAACGGACAACATATATCATATCACCTTAAAGGAAATAATAGTTAAACTGATCTTTAGCTGTGTAAATGATTTCTTGAGCAGACCTTCATACTGAGTTCATTGAGTATCAGAAACCATGAGAGACTCTTAATTATGGGAAAGAAACTGTGGGTTGCTGGAGGGGAGATGGATGGGGGGGATGGAGTAACTGGCTGACGGGCATGGAGGTCACGTGATGTGATGAGCACAGTGTGATATGCAACTGATGAATTACTGAACTCTACATCTGAAACTAATGATGCGCTATATGTTGGCTAATTTAACTTAAATTTAAAAAAAAAGAATTGATATTGGCAATACATCTCTATAGTAAAAAGCAAAGTAGTTTTCAGAAAGTTATTTCTTATACTAAGAGTTACATCAATGAGCTCTAAGAAAATGGCCTTGAATCAGTTCCTTTTAAAAAATTATTTTAAGATTTTACTTATTTGAGAGAGAGACAAAGAGAGCACACATGTGCACGCACACATGCTTAACTAACTGAACCACCCAGGCACCCCTCAAATCACTTCTTAAAGCAATTCTTTGGTACCTCAAGATAATTTGATCTGAGTAAAGGTTTCTCATGTCATTATTGAATAATTAATCCCATACTATCAAGAAGGGACAGATTTTCTATTGTTCAACTAATTCATAAAGTCCATATCCTTATGTGAAAACCAAAGAGCCTAACCAACTATATATATATTTATTTACTTATTTATTAAGATTTTTTTTTATTTTGACAGAGAGAGATACAGTGAGAGAGGGAACACAAGTAGGGGGAGTGGGAGAGGGAGAAGCAGGCTCCCGGGGAGCAGGAAGCCTGATGATGGGCTCGATCCCAGGACCCTGGGATCATGACCCAAGCTGAAGGCAGACAATGACTGAGCCACCTAGATGCCCCCCAACACTTTAATCTAAATTATAATGATTCCATTTTGATCCCCAAATTAAAGATTAATTACATTAACTTAATGGTGTAAAAATGAAAATTGATTAATAGTTAAATAGTTATTTTTCTGCCATTTCGGAAAGCAACAAAATACTCCTATTCTGTCCTATTTCCAATGATCTAATCTTCTTAAATATAAAAATACCCACAAATTAAAAAAATAAAGCCATATATTAGGCAGAAAACTGAGCCATATATGTGGCAGAAAAAAAGGAATATGTGTGTTTAGTGTATTTTCTATTTTTCTATTAGAAATGTAATGCATTCACCTTCTTTAGTAGATACTTTGGGATACTTTAGCTTTGCACAGTGAAATTATTAATACTTATGTATTTTTCCAAGTTTACTCAGCATCATAACGAAGGTGAATGCATACTTCTTCTTTTTCATGTATTTTGGGGACAACCACTAATGTTATGAGATGATATGACATACCCACATAAAAATTTTTGCTTCTTCAAGGTAGACATGAGTGTTTTTAAGCAGTTAATCACAGTCTTTGCGAAGTTCATTCATCTGTACTCTGAAAGAATAAGTTGAACATACAAATCCATTGCTTAAAACATCTACCCTTCCCTTGTTTGGTAGGAATCCCACTAGCGTCTTTATCAGTTTCATAGTTTAGGAAGAGACATGCCCCTGTTTTACCCCAGGTTAGGAAAAGGGAGGTTGTCATTGTTCTGCCATGTTGACCAAGGAAAGACATAAAGTGTCTGAAGAGCTCTCCTTACTAAGTCTTGTCCTGTACCCCCTAAAGTGGCTATTAGTCTGCAGGCAAATGCATCTCCCACCACTCCCAGGCACCCACAGAGTAATACGGGCACCGGGGCCTAGGGCTGCCTAAGTAGATGAAGATCTCATCCTCAGGCAGAGCACTGAACATTATGGTCGGACTTTATACGGCATGTGGTTTGAACATTTGGTAGATTATAAAGAGCATATGAAAATATATTCTTGACTTCTATTTCTGGGTATTCTGAAATTTCTAATTTTTCCTAGGTTACAGCAAGATAAATACAGTCTGCTTCTTCAGAGAAAATGAGGTAGCCATGATTTTAGGAGTCATTAAGATGACTCCTAAGATAAAATGAAATAAAAATTTTCTCTTATTTGGCTGATTAACTATCCCCAGGTCCCTAGAATTTTGGTGAGGCATCAGCAAAGAGCTTAATAATGAGATTCTTTTTTTTTCCAAAAACCTTTTCCTGATCCAAAAGGTTATCTTGTTCAGGATTTTCCTATTTTTACTCTCATGTATTATTCAGAAGAGATCACAAAATCTGATGTGAAATATTATCCTTCACTCATTTTTCATTTTTAAATAAGAAGGTTATTTTCTTAAAAAAATAGGAAGAAAGAAAATTGTTTTCTGTAAGTAAATTAGTAAATTTTACTTCCTCTCCTGTGAACATCCACAATAACATGGTCAAATCTGTATTATGGTGCATAACATTTCAAAAAATTAATACACTTTATTTTTCAGGACACTTTTGTAGAAATAATGAGCAGAAAGCACAGAGTTCCCATACAACTTCTCCCTCTGTATCACCCCCAAATAGTTATTTTTAATATCTTGCATTTTTGTGGTATATTTGTTAAAACTGATGACACAATACTGATACAGTATTATTAACAAAAGTCCGTATGTTTATGTTAGCATTTACATTTTGTGTTATTTTCTTTGGGTTATGACAAAAGCATAATGTCATGCATTCACCCTTACAGTATCATACAAAGTGGTTTCACTTCCCTGAATATGTCTGTCTCCCACCTGTTTATCACTTTTGCCTTCCCCCCAAAATTCTGACAACCAATGATTTTTTTTCTTGTCTCCCTAGTTTTACTTTATCCAGAGTGTCCTGTAGTTGAAATCATACAATATGTAACCTTCTCATAGTGGATTCTTTCACTTAGCAATATGTATGTATGAAACTGTTGTTTCATGACTTTTTGTGGCTTGATAGCTCAGTTCCTTTTATTGCTGAATAATATTCCATTGTATGAATGCATTACAGTTTGTTTATCCATTCACCTATTTGTTGCTTCAAGTTTGGGTCAGTTATGAATAAAACCAACATAAACATGCATGTAAAGGTTTTGTGTGGACATAATTTTGTAACTAATTTGTTAGCAATTCCTGGAAACATCTAGGGATGGGACTGGTATATCATATGGTAAGGCTAAGTTTAGTTTCAGACTACACAGCAAAGTAGCTACTGTATTCCCATCAGCAATGAATGGCAGTTTCTGTTACTCCACATCCTTGCCAGCATTTAGTGTTACCAGTTTTTTTGAATTTTAATCATTCTAGGGACATAGTGGTATCTCATTGCTTTAATTTGTAACTCCTGATATATGATGTTGAACATCTTTTCACATACTTTTTTGCCTCCGGATAACTTCATTGGTAAGATGTTTATTCACACCTTTTGCCTGTTTTTTAACTGGATTGTTTTCTCACTGTTTCTTATTAAATCTTAAGAAATATACTTTAATTATATAAACTTAAATTCTTAAGATCTTGTTTTTGTAACAATAATTTTCCTAGGCATAGCACAGGTTATGGTAACATTTAAATAAATAAATAATTATATGAATGGAGGATATCACAATTTTCTGGATATTTTAGATATGTATTGCTTATATTTTCGAGATGAAATTTATGCCAAACTCTGTACATAAATTGTGCTAAAACAAGCTCAAGCACAAACTTTGCAGACTATCCAGATATATTTATTTTTTGACATGACAAATTAAGCTGCACATTCAAAGGATTGGCAGTTTTGTATATCAAAATTTTGTCTATTAACATGTACGTTCAGTATTTCAACATGAAGATATGGAATTTAAACTGTTCAAATAGAAATGCCTTGCATTTTAATAATATCATAAAATTGGGTCCAGAAATCACTTGTAAAATGTTCTGAGTAATTGAAACAGGTCTTACATAATTTAAAATGCTCCTGAATGAGGCAGCAGAGACTACTTAGAAAGATAATTCAATAGTGTATGGGAGCTAAGGGATTATGGAGCATTCCTGATTGGAACTGACTTGTACTAAAATCTGAATAGAATAAAACATAAGAGAACAGCAATTTTTTGATACCAAAAAGCAATTTATAAGGTCATAAAAATAAAAATAAGCATAGCATGATTATAAGATACTTGAAAAAATGCATATTTAAACATTGATTTCAAATTCTATTAAATGATTTGTTTATTAAATGTATGTCAGGGGAAAATATCCAATTTTATGTTTTATTTTAAGTTGTAACATTTGATGTATTCATGGTCAATCTAAAGTGATATTGTATTTTACAGTCGGAAAAAAGTTAAAGACATGTTTTAAAGAGAGGAGATTTTTCTTCTGAAACTAGTTTTATAAACCTGAATTTTTCAGTATAAAGAAATGTAATAGCAGAAACCAACATGTTTAAGACAGAGTTTTAATTTTGAATAAAGGTTCAAGATATCCCTGAATATTTTTTGTTTGAAATTAGGGTGTAAGAGTTTGTGTGTTTGTGTGTGTTTGGTAAGCCATAATCTTTCAATTAACAAAAAGAAATATTAACAAAATTCAGGTCCTTTGTAATCTAACAGTTTAAGATTTATTTGTTGCTTGTATGTTCCTTTTTTATGTATGTGTTCCTTGTATGAAAGCCATTTTGTGGATGTATTATTTTGCATTTTTAAGTAAATACATCACATCAATAATATTGAAGTTTTAAGTTTTGACAGGGCAATTCCACTTCTAGTAATCTTTCTCAGGTATAAAAAGATGTTCACTTACAGCTTATGAAAACTAAATAAGTATAAACGTCTATTCATAGTGAAATGATTAAATATAGTGCAGTACTTCTGTATTTTTGAATATTATTTACCTGTTAAAATGTGTTAGACCTATAGTTACTGATCTGGAGAGAAGTAATAAATCGTGTCAAACTAAAAAGGGTAACATAAGAAATACATATAGTATAATTCTCTTTTGTAATAAGAGATTGCATACAAATACATTCACATTTACATACATTTTTAAATGCATTTCTAGTTGTGAATACTAGAAATGAATACTTAGACACCAAAATCATGTCAACTTTTATTTCTGGGTATTTAATGTTTACTTTATAAATACTTAAATTGTTTTGTTTAAATTTCTCCTCTTAATTATCAGAAGGCTAAAATATATGCGTTTCAAAGAGTAACACGAAAGCAAGATTTTCAGAAATAAAAGAGATCCTATGTAAGTCTAGCCAAGAATCATCTTTTTTTTTTTGCTATAACAATTACAGCACTCAGATAATCACTGCTTTGAGAGACCTAATTCCTGGGCACCTGAGTGGCTCAGTTGTTAAGCGTCTGTCTTCAGCTCAGGTCACGATCCCAGGGTCCTGGGATAGAGCCCCACATCAGGGTCCCTGCTCAGCCGGAAGCCTGCTTCTCCCTCTCCCACTCCCCCTGATTGTGTTCCCTCTCACGCTGTCTCTCTCTCTGTCAAATAAATAAATAAATCTTAAAAAAAGAAAGAAAGAAAGACCTAATTCCTTATGGGAGTAGCTTTAAGATAAGTATGGCCAAAGTCTTGCAGATATTTGTACCAATGGTCCCAGTTATCTCTTCTGAGTTGTAGTACATTTAGTCCTTCTTTCAAATATAATTCTTTCAACTATCTAAAGAGAGCAGAAGTTCTTAATCTTTTTCCAGTTCATTCCCATACTGCTGGACCCCCTTTCTGGCCTCACCCAAAGCACACACACACACACTGCCTACTCTTTTTCAGGTAGAACATCTGTAATCTCTGTATTCATTTATCTCTGAATGTGGTTTGAGTCCTAGTTTATACTAGTTATCCCACTATCCAGCTTTCAAATCTTTCTTAATGTCTCTCAGTGAAAACTGAGAACCTCCTTCCATATACCGCCTGTCTAGATCAGCCAGAGGTATCATCATGATCTCTCTCCAGCTATTCTTACTGTTACCAAGGGAACTGTAATATAAAACTGCTGGATTATCATAATTTTACATCAACTAACAATTCTAAGTTTGCTCGAAATGATGTTCAGAAGCTATGCCTTTCCCGTCTTGCACAGTAAAGCTCAGTTTAAACATTAATTTGGAGTTTTACAGTTGTTTCTATCAAATATGGACTTGGTAGGTGTCGTCTTGTTGAGCCCGTAGGAAATCTGATTCTGAACCATCCTCACATTGTCATTTTCATGGAAAATTTTCTTATCAGTTCATTATGTTTCGTCTTTAATCAAGTAATTTACAAAAATATTGAAAAACACGGGTCCTAAAATATAACCAAGGGACATTGTGATTTTCCTTCACATTAATTGTTTTTTTTTTAAATAATCCACATGAATGCAATTAGCTATAATTATATTTTAGTGAGGCTCTTTTGTTTTCAAGAAACAGTCATGATAAATGATGGTTGTGTGATTTTATTAAAAGAATAAACATGGAATGGTATAAGGAACTAAGCTGTGGTAGCCACTAGCCACATGTAAATACTAAGTACTTCAAATATGGCTAGTCTGAATTGAGGTGTGCTATACATAATACACATTAGTTTCTTGGGGGAAAAGGAGTGTAAAATAACTCAATTAATAAATTTTATGTTGATTACATATTAATATAATATTTTGGATGAATAAGTCAAATAAAATATATTAAAATACATTTTACTTGTTTCCATTTGCTTTATTTAATGTGGCTATTAGAAAAATTAAATTATATTAAATGACTTGCATTGTGTTTCAGTCCAAAATTTCCTTTAGGGGATAACATTTTCAAAGTCCACAGACAGTACATACAAGTCATGGGCCCTGGAAGATTTAAGGCTGTTCTAACCCAAATAAGCAACTGCAGCAGTTAATAAATCTTTCCCATAATGTTCCACTATTGATATGACTTTGCCCACTGCTATCTGTCTGCTTCTTTGTCAAACTGCTGCTATAACTTGTCTCCATCTTCAAAGTTTTCCTCTCCCTTTTGATTTCTGCATTCACGTAGCACTCCTCTCATTATATTTTTATGCATAAATAAAATCATAATCTTTCTTTTTACCTTAACATCTGAACTTATTGACAATTTTCAAATACTTATTTTTTTTTATTTTATTTCAAGTATCCAGAAAAGAAACTTGAAACTGATATAGCAATGTCTTCTAACTAGGGGGACATCAAAAGTTCCTGGCCACCCAATAAATGAAGATTTCATGAGAATTGTGGTAACCTTGTTTGACTTAACTGTAGCTAGTGATATTGCACTCATAGTTTTACACATAGCTTGAAGAATTTAGACATAATATATTTATACAGACTTTATGTGTTTTATCCCAATATGATACTATATTAAATCTACAATCTTTGCACATACACACTATTGGTACGCATGCTTTAATTAATGAAGTGATTAAATCAAAACATTGTGGTTTAAGAAATGTACTATATCCTAGTTTCTATGAATCAGGAACTCAGGTTTGGCGTAGTTTGGTTCCTCTGGATCAGGGTGTCTCATGATATGACAGTCAAGCTTTCAGACAGAACTGCAGGCTCATCTGAATTCTTAACAGGGGAAATTAACTGAGCTCAAGTCTAAGGCTCCACTGAATTCAATTCCAAGATCATTTACATAATTATTGTTAGAATCCAGTTCAGGTTGTTGTACTAAGGGCCTCTCCTCAGTTCGTCACTATTGGCCAGTGAGCTCTCTCTATCCCATGCAGTGTAGGACTTTCCAGAGGATAGCTCACAACATGACAGACATTTTTCCTACAAGCAAAAGAGAGGGAGCTTACAAGATAAAGCCATAGTCTTCTTATAACCTAATAAAGAAAGTGATAGCTCATTACTTCTACTGTATTCTAAATCAGTGGAAATTCATGTCTGTTTTTTTATTAAGTTACTCCCCTGCTTAAAAAAAAAAAAAAACAATGACTTGTCATCATACTTAAATTAAAATGTGATTCTCTAGACTGGTTAAAGTCCTAAGGTCAACCAAACTCTACTTTCTTTCAGTTTTCTGAGAATGCCACTTTTTTTCTTGCTTTATGATATTTCCATTAGTTCCTTTCTTGTCTAAGATAATCTCTGCCTCTATCTTCAGATGTCTGGGTCCTTCCTGTCACCTAAACAATAGATATAATATTAGCTTCTCAGAGAGGCTTTCCTCTTCGCCTCATCTAGAATAGCTAGCATGTTACTATGTATTGTACCATATTTTAATTCTCCATATAGCTCTTACTACCACAAGATATTTTTCTCCTCTACTTTATATTTCATTATTTGATGACTTCTCTAATGGCATACAAAAGGACTTCATAAAATGACAGGAATGATCTGTTTTATGGAATCTACATTCCCTAAGACTAGAGATGTGATTATTACATAAGAGATACCTAATTATTAATAAAACATGGCAGACACTTACAGAATGTTGAGTAAAAAGCATTCTGTGAAGTGAAGGAGAATATGTGAATGTAAGGAGAGAGAAAATGACAGATTAGCAGGTACAGGACAAAGAAGTGTTTTTTGGTTTTGTTTGCTTTGGTTTTTTTCTTAATCAAAGAAAGAATTCATTGTTTCATTTCATTTCTTTTGAATTTCTCCTTCTGGTTGATCTTCCAGGAACAATAGTAGCAGGCAGAGGCTGCTGTGGTCTTCAGCAGCATCAGCCTTTTGGTTTCTTACTCTATAGCAGTGCTATTCCAACTCAACCATTGAAAGTGGCTCAGTATCCAGCATATCAGGGACACAAGTCATATGTTTGAGCCAAGGTACAGAGGGAGCTCCTCCTCCATTCTAGTCTCTCATAATCCCTTTTCTCCTTTGGCTCCACCAATAAACATTTTCTTCCAACATTTATGTAACCAATTTCCCACAGTAAATAAAAAATAAATATTTTAGCAATGGCAAAATTAACATATTTCTTGCTCTGGTGGACCTTAAATTTAAAAAAGAAAAATTAACAATTATACACACAAATGAGAGAAACTAAGTTCATTTTTCCTCTATGGTCATAACAAAAAATTTCCTAGAACTATTAGTTTAAGAATTTAAAGCTGATTAAAAGATTAAGAGGTCAAGTAAGAATCCTAATAATGGTATACTAACATTTTCATCATTCACTGGGAAAGAACTTGCAGGCTATCAACTTAAATTACTCTCCTAGATTTACTTTGCCTTTAAGTTAAAAAAAAATACAAGAATATTTAGGTGAAGAGCACAGTTTGATAAATAAAAAAATAAATTAAAATTTGTTTCTTGTGATCCAAAATTATTCACATTAACATATTGATTACTTTCATGAACACAGTAGCTACTAAAAGTGGATGTTGATGAGCAACATAGGAGATTGGAGGTACATGGTACTTGAGAATAAAAAATGCCTCATAATAGCAATATATGTAACTGACTTCCTAGAAAACATATTCAGAATTTTAGGAATTTAAGAGCTGAATTAATTGCCACTTCATGCCAGGCATAGTTTAAGGATGATTTTTTCATACATACTAACTTATGAACAGGATCAGCAACAAAATTTGTGGAATCCACTGCCAAATGGAAATACAAATCTCTTTGTTTAAAAAATGTAAAGAATTTCAAGATAGCAACAGCAGACGTTTAAAGAGACCCCTCTGAAGAGATATTAAGAACTGTCTCAGATCACACAGCCACCTAGTGGAGGAGGTGAGATTTGAACTCAGGTAATTTCTGACTGGAACTTGTGCCTAGATTTATTAAGCTATAATGCTTTTATAAAGCTTCCTCCCACCATATGATAGAAGATCTAGGTAAAAATGAGTTAAATGAGAAAAATTCTTGACCTAGAACAAACACCTAAGTCATTTCCATTTTATAAGCATATACTTAATATAAGATTAAAATTTAATGCCATCAGTTTCAACATACTTATAAAATAGTTTTATATATGAAAGTTATTTTCTATTCTCTTCCAAACCACAATGCTTCAGGTTAATATATTCTAACTCAAGGTCAGCAAATAGTTTTTCTCCTTTAGGTCAAGGTGAGAAGTAATAGTAAAACACTACATTTTCAGTGGAAATAATATAATCCATTACCTTAAACAATTTATAGTAAACAATTACTTAATGAAAGTTAATAATTTCATCGTAGAAAATATATGCATGTCTTTTTATATTAATAATATATTCATTATTATACAACATATTAAAGACTTTTGTTTTTATGAAAGATTAATTTGCTTTTTTTCTTTTAGCACTTAAATTTTGGCATGTATTTATCATATATATGTAAAATCTCACAGTTTTAATTAGATCAGCATGTATGATTTAAATAATTATTGAACATGATAAAATTTTGTGCATAGAAAATATTCTTGTTCCAATAAATTTTATTTTGTACTTGACTGGTATATAAACAATGATAATTTATTGCTATTAATTCTCATATGAACTTCCCATTATCATAAGTTATTATTATAATTAGTACCAGCTTACTAGAATTGATTTTTGAAATTAAAAGAGTAGTTTTTGTCACTTTTCTTTAAGAACAAGAAGAGAAAAGAAAGACAGTGACCGACAGACATAGAGTTAGATACAGAGATGAGAGAGAGGGTGGTATGAAAATGTGCCTATTTTATCCAAAGACGAATTACCTAACTGGATTGTGCATAATAAAAAGGAATACAATGGATTTTTTTTTATTTTTAAAGAAAGAAAATTTAACAAATCTAATATTAAAGACGCTAAGAATCACGTACTCTTCCAGATCCTTTAAATATCCTAACAGTTCATTTTTTTTCCAACTAACAACTTTGTTAATAGAGACAGAAGCATTTTTTAAATTTAAACTTAATTAATTAACATATAGTGTATTATTAAATGTTTCAGAGGTAAAGTTTAGTGATTCATCAGTTGCATATAACACCCAGTGCTCATTACATCAAGTGCCCTCTTAATGCCCATCACCCAGTTACCCCATCCCTCCACCCAACTCCCCTCCAGCAACCCTCAGTTTGTTTCCTAGAGTTAAGAGTCTCTTATGGTTTGTGGTCAACTAATCTTCAACAAAGCAGGAAACAATATCCAATGGAAAAAAGACAGTCTCTTCATCAAATGGTGCTGGGAAAATTGTGGACAGCCACATGCAGAAGAATGAAACTGGATCATTTTCTTTTTTTTTTTTTTAAGATTTTATTTATTTATTTGAGAGAGAGAATGAGAGACAGAGAGCACGAGAGGGAGGAAGGTCAGAGGGAGAAGCAGACTCCCTGCCGAGCAGGGAGCCTGATGTGGGACTCGATCCCGGGACTCCAGGATCATGACCCGAGCCGAAGGCAGTCGCTTAACCAACTGAGCCACCCAGGCGCCCGAAACTGGATCATTTTCTTACACCATATACAAAAATAAACTCAAAATGAATGAAAGACCTAAATGTGAGATAGGAATCCATCAAAATCCTAGAGGAAAACACAGGCAGCAACCTCTGTGACCTCAGCCGCAGGACTTCTTGCTAGACATGGCTCCAAAGGCAAGAGAAGCAAGGGCAAAAATGAACTATTGGGATTTCATCAAGATAAAAAGCTTCTGCACAGTAAAGGAAAGAGTCAACACAACCAAAAGACAACCTACAGAATGGGATAAGATATTTTCAAATGTCTTATCAGATAAAGGGCTAGAATCCAAAATCTATAAAGAACTTATCAAACTCAACACCAAAAAACAAATAATCCAGTCAAGAAATTGGCAGAAGACATGAAAAGACATTTCACCAAAGAAGACATACAAATGGCCAACAGATACATAGACACATGAAAAAATGCTCAACATCACTCGGCATCAGGGAAATACAAATCAAAACCACAATGAAATACCACACACCATTCAGAATGGCTAAAATTAACAAGTCAGGAAACAACAAGTGTTGGTGAGGATGTGGAGAATGGGGAACCCTCCTACACTGTTGGTGGGAATGCAAGCTGGTGCAGCCACTCTGGAAAACAGTAGGGAGGTTTCTCAGAATTAAAAATAGAGCTATCCTAAGATCCAGCAATTGCACTACTGGGTATTTACCCCAAAGACAAAAATGTAGTGATCCAAAAGGGGCACCTGCACCCCAATGTTTAAAGCAGCAACGTCCACAATAGCCAAACTATGGAAAGAGCCCAGATGGACAGATGAATGGATAAAGAAGAGATGGCATGCATGTGTGTGTGTGTGTGTGTGTGTGTGTGTGTGTGTGTGTGTATAATGGAATATTATTCAGCCATCAAGAAAATGAAATCTTTATGATTTGCAGTGATGTGGATAGAACTGGAGGGTATTATGCTATGCAAAATAAGTCAATCAGAGAAAGACAATTATCATATGATTTCACTTATATCTAGAAGTTAAGAAACAAGACAGAGGATCATAGGGGAAGGGAGGGAAGAATAAAATCAGACAAACCTAACAGTTTCTTTTAAAATTTTATTTCAGAAATAAGAAAACATATTCTGCGAGTTATAAATAGTAAACCTAATTAAACTCTGAGACAGATTATTAAATAGATGATTGTAAGCATTTATCAGAAAAAAAAAAAAAAAGATTCTTACTAAAAGTCACCATACATCTACCAACAAAAATTCTCCAGAATCTAGATCAGAATTCTGGTGAGCTTCGCTGAGTACTTTGCTTAGGATCTCACAGGGTTAAAGTCAAGATGTCACCAGGCTGGCCTTTATTCTGGGATCTCACTGCAAGAATTTTGTTTGTCAATCATACCTCAATAAAGCTAAAAAAATAAGAGGCCTAATAGATTTTGCCAGGCTGGGTTTCAAAATTGCTTAGGACTCATGTCTCCTTTTTTCCTTCAGTTTTCTACAATTTTGAATGGGTATTTCTATAATTATGTCTTATCCCTGTTCCAATATTGTATTTTTAAAGTTAATAGACTTGTTTTCTAGATTCACAGGTCAACAGAAAAGGAAGAATTGTGCCTCAGGATGGATTGTATCCAGAACTTTCTCTAAATCAGAATTAATTTGTTTAGATAATGAAATTTGGGACTTTGGAGCTGATGGGATTTAGATGAGATTGGGAACTTGTAATGATTAATGGTGTGATGTGTTGAGACTTTTGAGGAATACTGAGATGGACTGAATGTAACTTTGTATGTGGATGGATGTGAATCATTAAGGGCCAGAAGATGTATTGCTATAGGTTGAATAATGTCTCCCACCCACAAAATATGTTCATGGTTTAATCCCTGGAAACTGAATATGTTAGCTTACATGGAAAAAAGGACTATGCAAATTTGATTGTTAAAGGTTTTTTGATGGGAAGATTATCCTCGATAATCAAGATGGGCCCAATGTAATCACAAGAGTCTTTATATAAAAGCAGCAAGAGGGTCAGAGTTAGAGAGAAGGTAATGTGATCTCAGAAGCAGAGGTCAGAGACAAAGTGTCATTTGAGGGTGTTATGCTACTGGCTTTGAAGAGAGAGGAAGGAGCCCTGGGCTAAGGAGTGTAGATGGTTTCTAGACTAAAAAAGGCTGGGGATCAGATTAACCCCTAGAGCCTCCAGAAAGAGAATAGCCTTATCTACCTGTCACGAGCACCCTATAAAGGCATGTACATGAGCTGTGTCTTTCCACAATGTCGGCTTTTTCAATCATAAAGCAAGGTTACCACACTTGTAAAGCATGTTCGGGATTCCAAGCTCAATGACATTTCACTACACATTTAACTTGGCTTCATACACGTAACATAAAACAATGTACAATACAAAGTCACACAACAAACAAGATACAACAAAGGGCAAGCAGTTAACAAACCAAACTTTAAGTCAGTCTCTGAGCCTACAGTGCAGATAAGGACTCAGTCGGGTCTAAGCCAGCTGTCACCCTTACTGCTTATTATGTTCACGCAGTAGAGGATCTCTATTAGGTTTAGAGATCAGGTGGGCAGAGCTTTCGATGGCAGTTGCCTTTCTAATGCAGTCAGATGTGAAAGAGTCAGCATCTGGAGAGTCTTGACAGTTGGCTACAGAAGTCCAAACTTTTTAAGGGATTTTAGTCAGTCTTGGGTCTTTGCAGGCTTCTTCTGGTTCTAATAATTATCAGCTCCTGGTTCTTCCAGGTTCCTGTGGTCTTACCTGTTATTAGTCCTTAGTACTGCCTGTCTGTGCTGGTCTTGGTGATATCTGGTCTTATCTACAATGCCGTTGGCTGCTTAAGCCACTGCTTGACATGAGTGACTCCATCTTGCTCCTACACCACACCTTGACTTTAGAGTTTCTGATACCCACAACTGTCAGGTAAAAAATTTGTGTTGTTTTAAGCCACTAAGCTTGTGGTATTTGTTACAGCAGAAATAAGAACATATACTGTTTGCATCCTGCCCATACATTTGAGAGGTGAGAGCTTGGAAGCCTTCTTTTATTTTATACTCTGGCCTCTTCAGATCAAACTGGCCACTGATGATATAATTTCCACAAGAATCTTGTGAGGGTTGCATAGAGTTCATGTGGGATTACTCCATTCGGGAGGAAAAAAAAATTTACCTAAAGATGTTAACCAAAACAACACCTCTATTTTTGGCTCCTGCTAGATGGAGGAGAGACAGCATATTCCAGCTTCCTAGAAACCCTCTGGTTTGAGTGAGAAGATCTGAGATGCACATCCTTCATCTCTTGTGAATAGACTCTGACTGTTCGATCTTTCAGTGGTTTCATTTTGCACAGGAAGACACTTGATTTTTTTGGAAATGATTTCGTAGTTTTATCATGCTTTACGATCTGGACAGCCTGAGAATTTCCCAAATTGTCAAGTCCCCCTTTGGTTGTTTTTTGTTTATTTGTTTTGGCTTTAACAGTTCTTCTGTCAATTCCTCCCTCCCATCTCACATTTTATTCCAAACAACAAGAAGAAACCAGACCACATCTACAATACATTGCTTGGAAATCTCTCAGCTAAAAATCCAAGCTAATCGTTTGTTAAGTTATGCTTTCCACAAAAATGGATGAGATAATTCCTCTAAGCTTCCTGTCGCTACATAACAAGGATCTCCCTTCCTTCAGTTTCCAATAGCATGCTTCTCACTTCCTTCTGAACCCTCAACAGCAATGTCTTTAGTGTCCCTATTTCCACTGTTTATTCAAGGAAATCTGGCTTTTTATCACGCTTCTTAAATTCTTCCAGTCTCCACCCACTGACCATTTCCAAAAAACTCTCATATTTTAGGTATTCATTAAGGCAGTACCCATTTCCAGGTACGAAAATCTGTTTTAACTTTCTACTGGGGTGCAATAAATTCCCACAAATTTAGCAGCCTGCAACAACACTAATTTGTTATCTCATAGTTCTATAGGTTGTAAGTCTGGTGGAGTTAGCTGAGTTTTCTGCTTCCCAGTTATAGAAGGATAAAGTCAAATTTTTGAGTGGGCTAGGCTCTTATCTTGATGGTCTAGGGAAGAATCTTCTTCTGAGCTCATTATGATTACTGGAACAATTCAGTCCCTATGGTTGTAGGTCTGAAATACCATTTCTATGCTGCCTGTCAACTGAAATCTGTTCTCTGCATCTATTAGCTGCTTACATTTGTTTTTGTAGCAAGAGTGTATTGAATATTACACACTTGTAACCGCTCTGATTTTTGTCACCAGCTAGAGAAAACTCTCTGATTCTAAAAGAATCATGTAATTAGATTAGGATCACTGGGAAAAATCTATCTTTTGCCATATAATACAGTATAAGCACAGGAATAATACCGCAGGACAAAGGTCATCCACCAATTTTTAATCTGATTATTTGTACTGTGACCACCTCTTAGAAAAGAATAATTTAAACTTTATTAAAGGTAAAATTTTAGGACAGTTGATCTTGATGCCTACCTGATTAGATGATTGCAGGATTAACTTCATTATCAATTGGTTCTTACTCACCAATCTTCAGTTTCTCCAATATTTCTTTGCTTCACCCAGTATTACATACTAACACTTCTCTACCCCAATGACCCAACCCTCCCACAAAAGTACTTATAAGAAATTACCTTTTAAGTTAAAATGGAGGCTACAGCAACTATTTTAAAAAGAAGTTCATAAGTCCACACAAAAACCTGCCCACAGATGTTTACAGCAGTTTTATCCATAACTGGCAAAACTTGGAAGTAACCAAAATGTCCTTCAATAGGTGAATGGATAAGTAAACTGTGAAACATCCAAACAATGAAATATTATTCAGCACTAACAATAGACGAGCTATCAAGTCATGAAAACACAGGGCTTAACTTCAAATACATATTACTAAATGAAAGAAGCCAAACTGAAAAGTCTGAATACTGTATGATTCCAACTATATGACATTCTGGGAATGACAAACCTATGGAGACTAGAAGATCAGTAGTTGATGGGGTGGGTGAGGTAAAGAAGCAGAACAGAGAGGATTTTTAAGGCAGTGAAAGTACTCTGTGTGTTATCAAAATCATGGATACATGTCATCATACATTTGTCCAAAACCACAGAATATATAGCACCTAGGAGTAAACAGTAATGTAAATTAAGGACTTTGGGTGATTATGATGTATCAGTGTAGGTTCATCAATCTTAACAAATGTACCACTCTGGTGGGGGATGTGGATAATGGGGGAGGCTATGTATGTGTGGGGCCAGGAGATGTATAGAAAATTTCTGTATCTTCCTTCCTCTTAATTCTTTAAAACTGCTCCAAAAAAATTTAAGTCTTAAACAACAACAATAAAAAAGGGCATTCACGACCTTTCTCTGCCTTGTCCTAATATCAAGCTTATTTCTTAATATCAAACTAACCGGTGTAATTTTGATGTATTATTAATTCCCCCCAAACAGAACTGTATTATATTAAAGAAAACACTTACTTTTGTGTGAGTGTTCCAGCAACAGTATGTAGAAATATCAGATACTGGTCATGGTGAGTGAGGATCAACTACATCCTCCACAGAATTCCTAGAAACTGGTCAAATACCACCGTTTTCAAGATCACTTCCAAGGGCCTATAGGGGACTGATGACAGCATGTGTGGGATCTGTTGTCTTACAAGACTGTGTCTGAATTCTAAATTCTCATCTTATGTGTTGTATAACATTGCACAATGATCCCATTGAAGTGAGGCTTATTTGTAAAATTAAGGGTTAACGGTGGAATTGCTGTCAAAATATGCAATACACTTCAACAATCTTCTTCCTCCTTCATAATCCATCTCAGACATCTATGATTGATTTACCATTTCAGAAACTCAGAACTCTGGCAGGGAATGAAATAACTATGCCATGATTGATAATTGCTTTGTATTGTGTTTCTGTCTCTCCTATTATGATTCGGTTAATTATTATTATAATATTGGCTGTTTCAAGTGACTGAATTGAAAGGAAATCCTTCCTATGAGGAAATTCTGTAACGTGTTCAGATTATCTGATGTCACCCTAAAAACTATAAGATGTCTTTTCACTTCTGGTGTCAGAGAACAGCCTTAGAATTAGCTTCTAATTCATACACACACACACATACACACACACAAAACTCCTTATAATATTAAATTTAAAAAGATAAAATACTATGCTCAGGAAAAGCATAAAATCCATATTAGTAGGACCTGCATTAGAGTGGATTAAGTAACCAAGAAGTTGCTTTTCATTTGTTTTCTGCAGAGGAAAGAATAAGACGAAATGTATTTCACAAGACCACGACCACAAAGATTTTTAGTCTATAAAAAAACATAAAGTCTCAACTCCTCAGAAATAATCTGAAATGGGACACACTTTTCAAAATATCACATGGGAGTGTTAGAAATTTTGAAAGTAGTGGAAATTGATAGGGTCTAGTCTCCTGTGAAATTGAGCAATGCATATTCCTCAGCTTACAAAGAAGAATAAAATAGATCAGTATCAGTCAAAACCTAAAGTCTGCAATGCTATCAGCCTAGAAGAATAAACAAAATATATTATGCTGTTGCTATGGGAACAAATTCCTCTTGGGTGTGAGGGACTTTTTTTTAACAAAAATTCAACTTGAACTACTAATATATGAACAATTATAATTTTCAAAGGGAAGGAGAATTAGTAGATATAGGAATTCATTTGAAGGGATTTCTTTTCAGTTTGTATTTTATAGGTGTTGCAACTTAAAGCCTTGAGACTTATCAATTACAGTCAGGAAACTGAGCCAGTTTGGGCAGTTAGTAGATAATTTTCTTATATAAAAGAGAAATGTCAAATTCAGAATTCTTATTAGGCAAGTCATTCATGAATACTGCTCTTTAGAAACCACATTTACACTCTCACTAGGATAATATAACTCCAAATATTATTAGAATTTCTTTCTTCAAAACACACAATTACAAGAATGGAAATGCAAGCCACTAAATGTGAGATAATATTTGAAAAACATATAGCTGATAAAAGGCTAATGTCCAAAATATATATGAAGATTGTGTAAATCAAGAAAGACAACCTAAAATGAAAAATGGACAAGAGACTTCAAGAGATACTTAGCCAAAAACGTATGTAAAAAGGTGCTCAACTATATTAACAATCACGCAAATGCATGTTCAAAAAGAACAATGAGACACAGCTACACACTTGCTTAAGTAGTTATAAGGAAAAGACTGGCAAAGCCAAGTGTTGATGAAGATAGGGATCTACAGGAACTCTCATACATTGTCTATGGGAGTCAAAATCTCCCAGTTGGTAAAATTCTTAGGAATATTTTGGTTAAGTTGAACATGTTTATAACCAATGAAAACGGCTGTAAACGTTCATCAAAATTATGAATGAAAATTCTAATTAAAACACTATTAATAATTACCAGAAATGGAAAATAACCCAAATTTTCACCAATGGTAGAATGGATAGATAGAGATATTTGTGTTGTAGCATACTACACATCAAAGTAAATCAGCTAACTACAAATGTAAACAACATAAATAAGATAATGCTTAATCAATGAAGCCAAATTCAAAAGAATACACATTATACAATTCCTTTATATACAGTTTTAAATCATGCAAAATGTATTACGGAATTAGAAGTTAGCTCAAGGGTACCTCGGAAAAAATGGAAGTGGTGTTGGGAGGTGACATGAGGGAGGTTTCTTAGGTGCAGGTAATATTCTGGTCCACGATCTGGATTAAGTTTATAAAGGTTCGATTTACAAAAATGCATTGAGAGGTATGCTTAGGATATCTGCACTTTTCTGTATGTGGGTTTCAAAGTTTTAAAATATTAATTGGAAATACATTCAAAGCATCCAGAAAGAACACATATGGTCACTTTGTTCATTTCTCTCCTTACAAGAAAGAATACAACCAAGAAAATAATATTCTGTGGCTGCTGCATACCCTGCAAGTAAAGGAACGGACATTAAAAATTTCCTTTAGGGCGCCTGGGTGGCTCAGATGGTTAACCGTCTGCCTTCGTCTCAGATCATGATCCCAGGGTCCTGGGATCGAGTCCCACATTGGGCTCCCGGCTCAGCGGGGAGCCTGCTTCTCCCTCTGACCCTCTCCCCTCTCATGCTGTTTCTCTCTCGCTCGCTCTCTAAAAAATAAAAAAATAAAAAAAAAATTTCCTTTAAATGTTATCTGCAATGGTAACAGTGAAATAATGAGTAGGCTCTATGCCAAATACTCATACAGTGTTCTGAACTTCATTTTTCTTCCTAGATTAACCTACACATGGCACAAGAAGAGACAAATGTTAAATATCTGTTTATATCAGCTTGGCAAGTGCTGGCTGGTATATCAAAATTTAGTGACCTCTGGGATACTGCTGGTAATTTTATATTTTGAGATGCTGTATTACATGATCGTTGAAAACATGGGGTTTTCAGTCAGAAAGGGAAAATCAACTTCAAGCCCTGGTTCTGGCCCTAATAGTTGTGTGACCTTGCCCGGGTTGCTTTACTACCATATGCCTCATGTTTTTATTGGCAAAGAGGTTATTATACCAGTACTAATCTCGTATGGTTCCTCTATGATCAATGCAATAATACAAATAAAACACATCTCAATTTCAAGATTCATGGCACACTGAAAATGCTCAATAAATATCATTACATTAATTCACAATAAAAATGTATCACTTATAGTAAAATAAGAAAAAATATTAAATATCAATGGAAATCTACTTATCTCACAATTGTACTATGCTATATGTTCTCTCTTGTATAGCTCAAATATTTTAGGTTCCAATTTCTTTGGAGTTTCTGTGTTGTTGTTTTGAAGATGCCATTGTATTAAATTTCTTTTTCAAAGCACTGAATTGCAGCTGAAACTTGAGTGACTCAAGTAATCAGTACCAAACATGGTGACAAACAGCTAACCCTCAAGGATAAGATTTTAGGATAAGGCTTCTCTGACCTGCTGTAGGTTTAAAGGCAGTGAGGAAGAGACTGACATTAGAGAATGGGACTGTAGTAACCTCGGGCACATAATGTGAGAACGGTCACTTAAATCATTACCTGTGGTTTGCTTAGAATAAAATGCCTATGGAAGGGAAAGCACAGCTATAGAGGACCAAGCACTGGCTTACAGAACACTTGTACTGGGCATGCAAAAGACAAGGGTTCTGAGACTCTTGCTTCTCACAGCACTGGAAAATCAAAGAGAGAAGACAACAGGCTTTTTTCAATTCAATACTCAAGGTACAGAAAGAAAACCAGTAAGTTTCTATGACTCTCATAAAAATATACCAGATTGTCAAAAACCATACAATGAATTTGTTACAAGTGCACAATAAATTGTTATGTAGTTTGAATTCACAGACTTTCCAGATTTCTTTAATAAAGTTACTCATTGAAAAAAACAAACAAAAAACAAAACCAACCAAGCAAACCAACAAAGGCCCTTGAAAGTTGGACTTGATGACATTTAAGTAATTCCAAGGACCACAAACTCCACATTCCACTGAGCCTTTCTAGTCAGCAAAGATAGTTCCTCTTTCACTGTCGGATGAAATCTGTCTTGCATTAATTGGAAGTCCATTAAGACCTTAATTTAGGTACTTATCTTTCAAGTGCCTGCCAATTTGCTTCATTCCTACTACTCAGCAATGAGTCTTGATCTATAATTATATTCAGACGCCAGCCTATCCCAGGGTGCCATTTAAGAAGTTGAACCTGAGATGTCAAAAGTTTTCTATGGTTTTCAATTTCATATCATCAAACCACGGGTAATTTGTGAAAGAGTTTACTAAACTAAGAGGGGAGGAAAAATGTGTTATGTTCAAAGTGTTATGTCCAGCAACTAGCAATGTCTCCCTCTCTCTCTCTCTCTCTCTCTCTTTGAGCTAAATCTCTGGAACAGATTTAGGGGTAGTATACTCAGCAGGAGATTAAATTACCAGGAATTTCTGGGTATAGTCAAATACTGTTGTGTCCGATACAGTATCCACTAGCTAAATGTGTTTATCAAGCAACTGTGTCTCATCCAAATCAAGATGTGGCTTAAGTTTAAAATACACATCAGATTTCGAGGATCTAGTGCAAAACAAAAGTAAAATATCATTAATAGATGTTCTATTGGGTGACATGTTGAAGTAATAATTGTTTGAATATAGTGAATTAAATAAAATACATTATTAAAGTATTTTTCAATGTTCCTTTTAATGTGGCTACTACAAAATTTAAAATTATATATGTGGCTAACACTAAATATATAGTTGATATTATATTTCCAGAAGAAAGAATCTAAAGAGTTAGAGAGATGGTGGCGTTGAAGTCATTTTGTCATGCGTGTCTGGCGAACCAACTATTAACTAAGACCCCCAAGAGGGCCCAGGGGTGTTTGTCAATACTGGGCAATTTACTTATAAGGAGAGGGCCAACATCCTTGAAAAGAGCGTAAAAGAATGTACTTTGGAATCCCTTAGTACCGGTGAGCGGTTGTAGCCGTTGAAGTCGCCCTGAGTCTTCAGTGGGAATGAGAACCTCCAGCTTGTTCAGGTGCTAGAATGGATGGCAAGGTGCAGTGAGAGTCACTGATTGTGGGCCGTGGTTGAGGACGCAGCCTTTGTTCTAAACCAGTCACGGACAAATAATTCTGCTTCTCCCATTTCCGTACCAATGATGTTTAGTTCAGGTATCAAGGAGTAGGGAGTAGGAGAGGCACACAAATTTTATTTCCTGTTTACAGGTGTTAGTATGTAATGTAGAAATAATTCCATCAGGATTGACCAATTAATTGGCCTTAACTTCCTCTCAGCTAGAACGAACTTTACACAGGCTTTTTCCTGACTCTAGGCTTTAAACTATGCCACCCGCACCCCCGCCATTTTTAAGAGCATTTACTTTAGAAAGTTTGTAATTGTTAATTCTTAAACTGTCTGCAATATAAAGCCTTTGTAAAGACTCTTGCCAGATTTACAATCCAGGAATGTCTTTCTGAAGGACCTGGGAACAATCTCTTTGAAATGCAATTATCAAGGGAGCTAGGGCCCCTTGGATCCAGGTTTCTGTGGGAATGTAGGGGCCTAACTATGACAGGCCAGTTTGTAAAACTCCCTCCTGTCATGAAAACAGCAGAAAGTTTACCTTTGAGTGAAGCCGGTCAGCAAATGCAAATGGCTTATGATTCCTCCTACTCCAACTTTTAAAATCTCTTCGACCTTTTCATGTTTTTAATTTAATTTTATTTTCTTTTTAATTTAGTGGAGTTAAGCTTAGGCTGGATTCTGATTTCTCTCCCCTACTGCAATAGTTTTGAATAAAGTCTCCCTTGCTTTTTAACTTTGTTGAGTACAGGTGTTGCTTTGACAGGGTATTCCACAAAGCTTCCACTGATATAGAAGCCTATAATCTTTGCCATTATGGTCTTATCAAACCGTAAGAGTAATAGGCAAAAAGAGAAGTACAGTGTAGACTGAAGTGGTTATTTTTCTTATTCAAATTTGCTACCTTATGCACATGAGGAGGATTTTGCCGGGAACCTGTGGTGTATTCCTCTCTGCCTCATGGTACGACTAGTCCAGCCACCATGTTAATGAAAAACTCTCGCAACCTCGTGCACGCAAGGCTGCTAAAGGCTGAATTTAGCCCAGAATGAAGAGTTGAGACATGCTACGAATGATGAGACACCGACCACCCAAGCCGCATCGAGGTAATTAACCAGAATAGCTGAGGACAAAAGGAATACAAGAACAGAAAAAATAAATGGGGGAAGAGTAATGGAGGAAGGTCTTAGCTCATTTTAAGTACAGCCTAGTGACAAGATAAAGAAACAAAGGCAGTATCAGCTATCCATATTTTTTCATTTGCTCAGATTCACATTCATCCATATCCTACAGTTAGTTTCTAGTTAAGTTCTGCCTGTGGGAGACATTTACGCAGATTGAAAGAGAAAGGGAGAAATCATGTTTTCTTTCTTGCTTCTTGCTCTGATAAGGGGCCATGGGCTTATGAAAAGCAGGAATTGAAAGCACATATAAACACAATCTTACAGTCATGAACCTATCTCACAAATAAATATGTTAGTATCCTAAATAAGATGTTACTGAATTAAACATGATAACAAATTGAGTGATTAATCAAATCTGATAACATATGACTTATGCAAAAGATCTAGTCATGTCACAATAATAAACAGTCTGTGATTTTTAATATAACTATTATATTAAAAGATAACCAGGAGACACTTTATTATGTAAAAAGGTGATGCTAAATTGCGCTTTAGGGAGTAAAATAGTACTGTTTGGGGGAAAATAATTATTAAATTACTTGGGATACAAGATGAACCTTTGAGAGATTGGATACGTATAGAACTACCAGGCCTGGAGAAAAACAGACATTTTTGAAGTTCTGAAGAAAGCCTGGGTGGGGATATCAGACAGCACAATGGAAAGATGCGCTTAAAAGCCAAAGAAAATAGAGATGCTCCTCGGGAATTCTCCCAAACTCTGGACTCTCAGACACTGTGAAATCGTATGTTATTCAATTAAAAAATTTTACTTTGTATTTCTGGGCCCAGTTTATATCTGGGTTATAAATTTCCTTGGCTCATCGTGGTTCACTTGAACTAAGGTGCAGTTACTGGCTACATGTCAAATTAAATCAAAACCCTAGAATTCTTCATGGAAGCAGGGATTAATGCTAACTTGATCTGGACTACCCTTTAAACCTGCTAGGTCTGAAGAAATTTTTAAAGTCTTCTTTTAGATCGGCTTAATTGTCGGGGGGGGGCGGGTAAGTGTTCCCATACCCTGTCCTAGCTCATGTGTGTGACTAGCCCTGTTAGAGGGTTTGTTCCAGACAAAAGCCAAGAATGCCTAATATAGGATGAACGTGGATAATATTTATGATTCAAGTATGTGTCTAAATATATATTTTCAACGTTGTATTGAGGAAAAATGAAGTGTATATCATAGATGCTTAGCTGCGAAGATAAAAACCACCCGGAGTCTTGGATTCCCACTGTGTGATTTGTGATTATACCAGCACGGCTTCTTCTCCAGAGGCTATATATAATACATCAGAAACTAGCAACACTCTTGGAAAGTGCAGTGTCAGGGAAGGGGAGGAGAGTTTTATATTGTGGTTCAACATACAACTGTAGAGGACTCTCACCCCTGAAGGCAAATAGAAGAAAGAGATTGATAAACAGTTTCTGGGCCTGACAATAGTAGTTAAATGTTGTTTCAAAGTTGCCAATGGCTCGGAGTCCTGGGGGACTATCTCATAAAAGTCAAATGGATCTTCTCTACTGTGGAAAGGCATAAGTCAATTTTTTAATCATGAACCAACACTTAGGAGAAAACACACATGTTGAAATTAGATATATTTTGCAACAAACAACACATAAAATTTCTTTTGAATATAGTATGGTTTAAGTAGATTGGCTACAAGTAATTGGACCCTGGAGTATTTTGTACTGGACTTCATAACAGAAGCTCAGCTTTCCCACAAGAAGTGAAGATCCCCTAACTTCTCAGTGTTAGTGAAATTATTTTAGTCTTAAGGAGAGAGTAGTCTTACTGTAGTGAACAAATGGACTCCTTTACACCTCGATTTTGAGAGAAAGACATTTAGACTGACTTCTAAAGAAAGAGAAGCATCTTGTCTCTGATGAGAAGAAGAAAAAGTGCACATTACAACTCAGAGGTGGGACAAAATGGGCTTATTTGAGGTTCTGGAAAACAACCTGTATGTTGAATGCTTGATGACCAAGAGGAAGTTCAAGGTTGCAAAGGTAGGCAGGGACTTGATCATACCAGCACTGGAGTTTAGGTTTTTTTTGAGATATAATGGGAAGCCACTGAAGGATTTTGAATAGAGCAGCTGAAATTGTCAATACAGGAAGGTGGGGGGGGGGTTGGTGAGAAGCCAGAGCTCAGTAGATAAAAGTAGTTTTATCTACAAAGCCAGTGGTATTGGCTCCAGAGAAGCTCACATGTTTGTAGGAGAGAGGAGGCCATGGAGTCCATACCCTCCACAACTTCAGGAGCTTTAGGGCTAGGGATCTGGGGAATCTCCTGTTGAGTAGACTGCAGGAAAAAACAAAACAAAACAGAACAAAAAAACAGCTTTAAGTCAAGATAAGATTGCGAAGGGATAGGGAAATTTACATGTAGCAAAGTGTCATACCAACCAAAAATCACAGTTCTTCAGTTAAAAAAGTAAAAATTTCAAAATCAAAACTCAGGTAAAAAGCAACCCATGGAATCCTGTTCCCAAATGCCTAGAAATATCATGAATAAATCCCTCTTTTTTTCTCATTCTGCCAGTTGCTAGGGTATGTGGTCATCTTGATTGTTGAGAGGCAGCCATTATAAAAAACAAACACACAAACAAACAAACCCAACCCTCTGTTCCTCTGTCAATATTCTGTAAGAAGGATTCTTCATAGATGTGTGTAATGCCAGTACCCAAACTAAGAAAAATACAGCTTTTTAAACTTAGAATTTTATACATAAAGTTCAGAGAGATAAGGTGATGAGTCACATACAGCCTCACACTGAACTTCATTTTATCCTTATACAGCTATGGAATAAACTCATATGTAGAGTGATGTTAAAAGGCTTCAGGGAGGGCACCTGGGTGGCTCAGTCAGTTAGGTGTCTGCCTTTGGCTTAGGTGATGATCCCACGGTCCTGGGATCGAGCCCCGCATTGGGCTCCCTGCTCAGCCGGAAGCCTGCTTCTCCCTCTCCCTCTCCCACTCCCCCTGCTTGTGTTCCCTCTTTCACTGTCTGTCTCTCTCTCTCTGTCAAATAAATGAAATCATAAAAAAAAAAAAAAAAGGCTCAGGGAAACTAGAGAGAGACTAGTCTGATTAGGGGAAGTGAATAAAGTAACACGTGGATACACATGAGTCTTGCTGCCATTTTGTTCTCTTCAACTAATCTTGCAAATCTATTATCTAGTTCATTTTGTTTTGAATTTCTTATAGCTTTCACATTTCTTATTTAGAATTTCATGATAATGTCTCTGCTTAACCAAACTCCAAATAAAGACAGTAGTATTTCTGCTAAATAAACATATGCCCCTCAGAAGCATAAATAGCCTTGAGACATTTTTTCCTAAAAAGCACTAAATAAAATTTGTAACCAATTTAACAAATATCTCTTAAATTGAAAGGAATCCATTTTAATATATCATTCCGAAAATTACTTTGGAAATTGTCTTTCCTGACATAGCATCAATGTAATCCACTATGTATCCTCAGAAATAAACATGCAATTTAAACAGAATGATTATAACATAACTAATTTCCAGTGGAGACTAAAGCAAAAACATGACAGGAAAAAAATGCATAAGTATATGAATCATAAAACAATGCCTACTGACATGATTACAGAAGTTGCAGCACTTATGGTAGCTACATTTTAGTTGCAGAACAAAATCAGAGCTAATATTAAAATTTGTCTCATATTTACTTGATGAATTTTATCCCCTTTCTTATTGTAAATAACCTGAGTTTAGAAATGAGATATTGATTTATGTTTAATCAAGGATTAATGATTGCTTTAATTAAAATGCTTTAATTAATGTAATTAATTGGGAGTTTTATGGCCTACTGAAAATCCCCAAGTTTCAAATCCTGGGCTGCCAAAATTTAATAGAAATGATTTTTGTTGTTGTTGTTGGAGGCCCTGCTGTCTGAAGATTCCTTTAATTCTTTGGGGTCTATATCTGTCCAAAGCTGTTGTACCTAAAGATGTGATTAAAAAAACAAAAAACAAACAAACAAACAAAAACCCCCAAAACACAAAAGAACTCTACTGCAGGCTTGGATTGGTTTCCCAGAGTGTGTTTTATTACTCTAGTATCAATTTCTGTGTTGCAATTAGTAGGCGTACTCAGAGGTCCCTTATGAGATATTATATAAATCAAAACAGATGATCAAACCTATGGCATCTATTTGCAGTCATACCTTAAGAAATTTTTAATATTTATAATTTTCTCATTATATCTCTCTTTAGAAACTTCTAGTAAAAATAAGTTATTGGTACATTAAGGAAATCTGCCTGATGTTACATTGCTGTGCTTTATTGTTGTGGTATGTCCTGTTTACGAAAAGAGGTTTTTAAAATCGTTCATTACCTCACTAATGATTATTTTTAGCAGCTGGTTTGTATACATTTCTCAAATCTACATGTGTATTCTCAACTAAATAGATCGCAATAATATCATCCTTGTTTCTCATTGTGAATTTCCAAACATTGATTCCTCCTTTCTGAAAAATTTACTCCTGTAGGAAGTTGTCAGCTCCATCTAGAAAATGTCATTTACAGCATCTTCTCCACCTCTTTCTCGTGGCCACTTGTTGACTTCTTGGTGATTTACTCTCCCTGAATGAAGACTTTTGTTCCTGACTTAAATTTGTTTCTTTTTTTTTTTTTAATTACTATTCTGTACCATTATTAGTGATTTTACACTAAGTAAAATGAACATGATAAATCATCCAAAATCCAAGAGACTCTGTCTCTCACTGCTACCCACTCTGATTACTGTATTCTATAATTATGCATCCAACTGCCTGCCCCCTCCCCCCCAACCTGTTAAAAGCCATCAACCTATTCAGTTCTAAACCATTTGACTGCACCTTTTGGAACACTATTCATCAGCCCTTTTCTGGCTTCAGAACTTCTTGTCATGATTCATTGCTCATCATAAAGCTCACTCTCCAGCCAATGTTCTCAAATCACTTGTGCATCCCTCACTTCATTTTACCACATTGAAAACATTTCTGGATTAGTCATAAGAAATGGCTCCCTATTCTGCATCCAAGACCATGAATATTGGTTAGTAAAACCTATACACATGATGAGACTGTTTTCTCTTTTATTTCATGAGAAACTCCATTGCTTCTCCTTTTTGGCTAAATTTTCCATCTTTTGTATGAAATTTTTATACATGCTTTTCTGTCCTATTACCTCCCACTCTCGAATGCTCTATGTGCATCTCAGGAGATACTTTCTTCTGTAAGAAAGAAGTGCTTAGTTGCAATCCCCTTATCTTTCCACAACCAAACCTAATGCATTAATTTCCTATTGCTAACAAATTACTGCTAGGTGGCTTGAAACAACACACGTTTACTCTCTTACATTTCTTGAGGTCAGCATTCCAAAAGTGTGTCTTAAGGGACTAAAATTAAAGTGCCGGCAGTAAGGGACTAAAATTAAAGTGCCGGCAGTACTACATTCTTTCTGGAGGCACTGGAAGAGAACTGGTTTTAAGCTTCTAGAGTTGCTTGCATTCCCTGGTTCATGGGCCTCTTCCAACAATGGCATTCCTCTGATCTCTGCTTCCATCTTCATATTTCCCTCTTTATCCTGACCCTCCTGCCTCCAAGGACCCTGTGGTGACATTTTGGCCCACCAGGGTAATCCAGGTTAATCACCTCATCTCAAGAATTTGAACTTAATCAGACCTTCAAAATTCCCTTTGATATGGCAGGTAACATATTCACAGGTGTCAGAGATTGGCTCATAGGAATTTAGTGGGGACATCATTCATCCTACCAAACCTATGATCCTACCTACATGTTCACCCATTCTCTTTCTTCTCTTCTATTATAATAGAAAAAAAAAAAGTCCCTTCATTTATCAAAAAAAAAAAAAAATCACTCCACTTGTGTTCTGTCTTTTGAATCTTCATTTCCTTTAGGTTTCAGAAGAGCATCACTCCTTAATTTACTCTTACTTTCCTTATAACACCAATCGCCGTTTTATTGAGAATTAGTTCACTACTCACAATATTGGGTATAAAAATAACCATCCCCCCCACAGAAAGCCAACACCAACAAATAAACTCACTCACATACCCCACATCAGCTACTGCCTCTATAATATATTTGCATTCACTCCTTTTTTTTTTTTTTTTTTTTTTAATCCTAGTCATTTGGTCTTCCTGTAGGTTTGGCGATTTATTTATTAAATGCCAGCCATTTGGTATGAAAACCTGTAGTTAGTCTACTGTTGCATCAGTCTTGTTTATGTTATTTTTATTTAAAGATGTTTTTTAAAAATTTCCACTCTTTAACTCACCTCAAACTGGCTTATGTCCCCCACTTTTCTGTTGATACTCTTACTGTTATGGTCAACAAAATCCACCATTTATTTCATGATATTCAACTAACATAAACTAACATGTCATCTTACTTAGCCAATTAAGAGGAAATCAGTTTTCTTTGATTTTTAAGATAGCACTTCCTACTACTTCCTACTCTTAGCCAATTAGGAAGAAATCAGATTTCTTTCATTTTAGGATAGCACTTTCTACTTGCTTCCATTTGAATTCACTGCCCACTTAACCTTAACTTCCTTTTCCAATTCCTTCCTTTTCTGCTTGATCCTAAATCATTCTCTAATCATTCTATAATGTTTTGTCATTGGTTCTTTTTTTTATTATTTTTAAAGATTTTTGTTTATTTATTTGACAGGGAGAGACACGGCGAGAGAGGGAACACAAGCAGGGGGAGCGGGAGAGGGAGAAGCAGGCTTCCCGCGGAGCAGGGAGCCCGATGCGGGGCTCGATCCCAGAACCCTGGGATCATGACCTGAGCCTAAGGCAGACGCTTAACAACCGAGCCACCCAGGCGCCACCATCATTGGTTCTATTCTATAACTACAATCTTTCCCCAGGCAATATCATCCAAACCCAGGGCTGAGGTCTTTCCAATTAAAATCTCTATCCTTATCAAGATTTTTATGTTGAGGTCCTCCAGACTTCAACATAAACTTATTTGGCATCTCTCATCAATGTCCAAAATATAGAGAGATTATTTTCAAAATGGTTGCAAAGTTTTAAATACTTTCGTCACTACTGTTTTTGTACATGCAAATATATTTTGTCTCCCAGACAATTAGTTAGCCTCTATCTGGCCTCTCTACTTATCTCACCCCTTCACCCATCCCAATTCCACCAATAGCCAGTAGTGATCCTTTTAAAATGTAAGGTATGGCATGTCCTTTCTCTGGTCAAAATTATCTAAAGTCTTCCTATATCAGACTACACTTCAAGTCCCTACTATGATCTGTAAGACCAGGCCACACATTATCTGGTGTACCATCTAATCAATCACCATCAGAGCCTTAATACTGGCTTCTTGAATTTTCATTTTCTTGACCCACATGCCTTATACTTGCTAGCTTCTCTGCAGGGAATGTTCTTCCCCCTCATATCTGTAAGGTTTGTTCACTTAATTTCTTATCTCCTCTTTACTTTTTTCTTCTTATTACCTATCATCACTTGATCTATTAACTACCAATTTACTGTATGATTCTTCCTGTACAATGTATAATGTATAATCAATGAGGGTAAGACTTTGCATCCTCAGTGTTCTGGTACCTGTTTAACTCATTTGTTGAGTAAATGAATATATTCAAATCCCAAATCTTAAGAAATTACTAGCTACGTTACTGTTTACATGTTACTTAACATGTATAGCCCTAGTCATTATTATGTCTGAAATTTAGATAATACTAAAGCTTAGTATCAGAGGGTTGGAAAAAGGATTCTATAAGATAAACCACTCAGCTCAGTTAATATAAAGCATTTGGTTTAGTTAACAAATGCTAGCTTGTATTACTTTATCCTATCTTTCTGGACTCCTACTCCAAACATGCTTAATGTTATCCTTACTTAGCATTAAAAAGAGAAATATTCCAGTTTCTTATGCGCATTTTTTTCTTCCAAAATCAATGCATTCTGATCTATTAATCTAGTCTTGGGGAATTTAAAATGAGGATTAAGGAGTGCACTCATTGTGATGAGCACCAAGTGTTAATGGAAGTGTTGAATCACTATATTATACACCTAAAATTAATAGTACACTGTATGTTAACTAACTGGAATTTAAAATAAACACTTTAAGAAAATTTTAAAAATCATTGAGGATATTATACATGGTAAAACTCATATAGTTCACCCTTCTTTTCTCTCTCATTCATTCCCTCTCCTTGTCATATATATAAAGCCTATAAGACATAGAGCTGTATATTCAAAACATATAAAAACCTTAAGAAGGGAGATTCTTATTTTTTTTAGAATTCCATGATACCATAAGGTAACTACACATTTCCATTTTTACCTTCAAAGTTTAAATTGTTTCTTTCAAAATGATCTGTCACCTGAAACTTCCAGATGCCTGACATCTGCTTATGTCTTTTTAAAAGAATGCTTGAAAATGATAGATGAGTATTAAGTAAGGTAATTCTTCTATTATAATGTGCACATTACACAATGAAGCATTTGAACTGATAGTCCTCTCACTTGACAACTAATTTAATTCACGGCAACACAACGGAGTGTAAAGATTGATTGCATATATCCCAAATTTCTAAGAAAGAAAAATATATGATCAAATTAAATTTTTCATAACAAAAGTAAATAAAGATAACTACAGATCCATTAAAGACCAAATAGAAAAATTATACGTCGTGCTGTATAAACATAAAATGGTCAAGAGTTAAGGTAATGTTCACAACTGACTATCTCTATTTGTCAAGAGAAGGAAGTTCTATAAATTCTAGAGCTGCTGAAGACTTACCATTTTATTTAATACTTCCATATTCTTAATTTATTCTACAACATTAAAATCAGCATGCAATTAGAAGCTTAATTAAAGTACACTCATATACTTTGAGACAAGAAAGATAACTAGTTGATTAGTACAACAGAATTTCTGTATTGTCTTAGTCAAATGTGTGCATTAGTCAAATGTGTGCCCAAATAAAGGATTCATTTCAGTCTAATGTATAACTCGAAACCCCATTCAGGCTTCAAAGTTGAAGATTCACCATATGAACATATTTTGAATGTATTTTTCCATAATGCCTACAGTCTATATAATTGTTCTTTTAGGAATAAAATTATAAGACTGTTAGCAAAATGATCAATGACTCTGAAAGATGTTCTGTTTAGTAACAAAAACTGCAAGCATTTGGTATCGCTAGTACCATATTTTCTGTAAGTAAATATTTCAGAGAGCAAGTGCTTCCTGTTTCAAACAAAATAATTAATTACTTGAAGAATCTTCTTTAGAAATATTTCCCAAATATAAATCATCCTGCTGAGTTTCTCAGATGGGATAAATTTGAACTGTTATAATAACTTTATCTTTCTTTGTTTCACATTAGTACTCTTTGTTTTGGGAACCCATAACTTTATGAACATGGTAAAATACTTTAAGGTTTCTACATATGTACTCGAATTTAAATACAACCTGAGTTTACTGACTCTTTGGAATTTGATCCATGGCCCAAGGAAGACTATCAGGCTCTTGGTCTCTACTTATAACTGCTTGTACACCAGCTCTCTTCTCCAAATAATCTTCTCCATCTAAATCTCTGTGGTTAAGGAAATCGAACCATGACAAATTATTAATAAAGAAGGATCGGGATGCCTGGGTGGCTTAGTCGTTAAGCGTCTGCCTTCGGCTCAGGTCATGATCCCAGGGTCCTGGGATCAAGTCCCGCATCAGGCTCCCTGCTCCTTGGGAGCCTGCTTCTCCCTCTGCCTCTGCCTCTCTCTCTCTGTCTCTCATGAATAAATAAATAAAATCTTTAAAAAAAAAAAAAAAAGAAGGATCAATACATTCTTCCATGAATAAAAAATGTAAAATTAACGACATATACTTTATTTTTTCCTCTACGTATGTTTTTTTTTTTTTTTAAAGATTTTATTTATTTATTTGAGACAGAGAGAATGAGAGAGAGAGAGCACATGAGAGGGGGGAGGGTCAGAGGGAGAAGCAGGCTCCCCGTCGAGCAGGGAGCCCGATGCGGGACTCGATCCAGGGACTCCAGGATCATGACCTGAGCTGAAGGCAGTCGCTTAACCAACTCAGCCACCCAGGCGCCCTCTCTACGTATGTTTTGAGCTCACTTCTAGATAGTTCCCAGCTAGTTAGGTGAGGCAGCCCTTCTTATGTAAAATTTTATGTAATAATTGAAAGGGAAGGTTGGGTAGGTAGAATAATGGAAAGATGTACACATGCTAATCTCCCAAATCTGTAAATATGCAACTTTTCTTAGTAAAGGAATCCAAATGTAATTGAGTTAATAATCTTGAAATGGGGAGATTATCTGGTGAGTCCAATGTAGTCACAAGGGTCCTTATAAAAGGGAAACAGGCAAGAAGGTTAGAGTCAGAGAAGATATGATGATGGAAGTATGAGAGAGAGAGAAAGAGAGAGGTCTGAAGATGTTGCTGGCTTTAAAGATGAAGGAAGGGCCATGAGCCAAGGAAAGGGGGAAACATCCAGAAACTGGAAAAGGCAAGGAAATGGTTCCCCCTCCTTGAGCCTCCAGAAGAAACACAGCTATGTTGACTAATTGATTTTAAGACTTCTGACCTGCAGAAAAGCGAAATAATAAACTTGTGTTAGTTTAAGTCTCTAAATTTGTGGTAATTTTTCACAGCAGCAACGGGAAAATAATACAGAAGTTGTGAGTAGATTAAATATGAAATTAATCATTATACATAAACATGTTAGAAAATTATTTCACTTTTAATCATACCCTTTCATTATGGCAAGTAAGTGAATTAATCATTGCATTAATTCATTTTTATCACTAATACGATGGAAATTAATTAGCAGGAAGTTTAAAAATCTAGAAGAAAGTGAGTGAAAGGGAAATACGGTACTTAAAGATCTGATTTCAAGAAAAGAAAATGTGGAAGTATCTTATGATATTTTGGTGAGGCAAAGAAAGGACTACTAGCAAACCTAAACTTTGGCTTTTCTAGAAGAAATTATTTATTACATTTTCTTTAGCTGTGAGAGAAGAGGGAGCACAATACAGTGAAAGTAGCTTCATTCACATCACATGTATTAATATATAATATATATAAATACTTTTACATATATTTTATTTCTTAAAATGTAACTCTCAATTCAGAGGAAAAACATATTTTTCACAGCATCTTAAGCAATCTTACTTTCTAGATATACACATGCATCAGGAGAATAGACACCAGTTCTTTTCTAAATAAAATAATTTTCTGTTGGATCCAAAGGATAAAATAGATGATATTTGTGATGTAGTTTATAATGATTAAAGAATTTCATAACAAAATTTTATAAATACTTTATAGGAAAAATAAAACAATTTATACTTCTTTGCCTATTTTTATAAATAAAACAATTTCTATAAAGCTGACTTTTGATGATTCAGGACCTATTTATTTTCAAGGCACTTTTGCTGTTCTGAAGGTTTTTGGCAGCAGGCATTTTGAGTTGGTTTTGGCTCTGGCTCTTGTGCCTTAGGGTGATAGAATGTGGGTGACTATCGAGCTGCATCAGCAACATCTGCAGCCCACGTCCCCACTGAGGAAAAACAGCAGGGCAGGGCCAGCCAAAATGAGGCCAGATGTGCTATAATTATTGTATTTGCAAAAGAATTTGGTTTAGGGGCGCCTGGGTGGCTCAGTCGTTAAGCGTCTGCCTTCAGCTCAGGTCATGATCTCAGGGTCCTGGGATTGAGCCCCACATCGGGCTCCCTGCTCCGCAGGAGGCCTGCTTCTCCCTCTCCCACTCCCCCTGCTTGTGTTCCCTCTCTCGCTGTGTCTCTCTCTGTCAAATAAATAAATAAAATCTTAAAAAAAAAAAAAGAATTTGGCTTAATGCACTTCATCACTTTTAACACTTTTTTTAAAAAATATGGCCAAAAATTGGAGCTTTATTTAGGGTCTTCAGCAATATTAAAAACCTATATGAATTCACTGGTAAAAATGAAAAAAAAGAAAAAAGAAAAAAAAACCCACTTTGCTATCAGTGTCTATATTTGGAAGAGAAAACTGACAAGTAGATAGCAGATTGTTAGATATTGTTTAACTCAACAAACGATTCAGAACCACTTCTAAGAAGGACTGATGACATTGTCTCCCTGTTCCTTTGTTTTATTTTATTTTATTTATTTTATTTATTTTTTAAAGATTTTATTTATTTATTTGAGACAGAGAGAATGAGAGACAGAGAGCATGAGAGGGAGGAGGGTCAGAGTGAGAAGCAGACTCCCTGCCGAGCAGGGAGCCCGATGCGGGACTCGATCCAGGGACTCCAGGATCATGACCTGAGCCGAAGGCAGTCGCTTAACCAACTGAGCCACCCAGGCACCCTGTTCCTTTGTTTTAAATCAATCATTGTTAATGCCTAAGACCAGAACAGGAGGGCGATTTTTAAGATAAAGACCAGAAAAAGTGATCCAATTTATAAACAATTCAATAGTACGAGGCACAATCACATAAAGGTAAGTTGGTTACAGTGCTAACGTCCTCACAGTGTCCAGGAGCTAGAAATAGTAAAGTATACATAGAGGATACCAGAGCAGGCACAGTCCATTATTTGGCCAAAACAGGTTTACTCCCCTTTCTCCACTTGGTTCAAAGCGACAATATGCCCAACTTCAGCTAGTAAAAAAAAAACCAAAACGTAAAGGCAAGTTGGCTGGGAAACTTTTGGCAAAACTTTCACTTTCTTACAAAAGTGCAAGACAGGAGCTTTATGTTGCTACCTTTATCCTTTATGTCATCCTACCTGAAGTATAGATTTGATGCCAAAGATTGTGGCAGTCCTACTGTAACCATGAGGTGATAAAAGGAGGGGGCAAAATCCCAAAGGCTCGGAGATTATAGAGGGGAATAAAAGGGAAAGAACAGATTCTGGAGGATTTTGTTGAGCAGACAAACTGATGCCAGCAACCACCTCCATCTAGCCTTCTTGTTAAGTGGGATAATAAATCTCTGTATAGTTTAAGCCCCTCTTAATGAGATTTTTGTTACTTGCAGCTGATAGCTTTTCAAGCTGATAAACAAAATATAAATATCTTGTAGCAAAAAAAGAGACTAAAGCAATTTATCTGGTTTGTAAGTATTAATATTATGTAAATTAATGAACTAACCCAAAATATATATGTATTGTGTATATAAATGTTAAAACATGATAAGAATTAGGAGGAATATTTAATCACATAAGGATAAAGAATGATGAGAGATGCCACTTTAGATGGGGGTTAGTGGAAATTTTTCCAGAAGAACTGATGCTACAGTCACATGGATGAATAGTTCTGCACCTTTAATACTAGTGTTACATTCCTCTTTCAATCTATAGATTAAGAAATGAATCATGAGGCAGAGAGTAAAACATCTTTTAGGAAAAGTGAAGAAAATAAGAAATATAGAAAGAAGCAATATGATATAAAAGCTGTTGAGAAAAAAAGTGATAACATGGAATAAAAAGAAAGCAAAAGAACTAGAATGTTTTAAAGGATACTAAAGGATATTATGGATATCCTTTAAAGGATATTATGAGGGGTGACTGTATGGCTCAGTCGGTTAAGCAACTGCCTTAGGCTCTGGTCGTGATCCTAGTTAGGGTCCTGGGATTGAGCCCCTCGTAGGGTTCCCTGCTCAGCAGGGAGCCTGCTTCTTCCTCTCCCTCTGCCCCCAACTTGTGTTTGCTCTCTCTCTCTCTCTTAAATAAACAAAATCTTAAAAAAAAAGGATATTTTGAAAATAAAACAGTATTATACTGACTACTGTGCATTAAAATGGGTGAAGCAATGTTTAGAAGTTAATATCATAAATTAATATTAATAGGACTAATAATATGAATACAAATACAGATATAAACATAAATTAAAATGCAAATATAAAAATATTTATTTCTGGATGATTTGAACCAAATGGCACACATATTTGTACTTCATGTTGTTTATATGTAAAACAAAAGTTTGCATTCAGTGATCTTCAGATTCTCTGTCTTCTTAATGTTGTTTTGTTTATAATAAACTATTTTTGACTGGAAACAGATTAATAATATATATGTTATAGAGTCTGTGCTTTCTTCTATCCAGGTAAATAGAGAAAAATATTACAATTCCCATACTTGGATATACAATGAATTTACTCTTCATTAAATTTTGTCCTTCCTACAGATAAAATTATGTATTCCTTACTTATAAACACTTCTTTAAATGAAGTGATTCAAACAGATTTTTTTGTCAATAATTCTACATGTAATAATATAAAAAATTATCAAAATAAATCTTTGCTGCATGCATAATAATCCACCAATATTTCATAACAGAGACCATTTAGCAATCATTCAAGAATTATTAAGACCCTCACTGATAAAGTAAAACTGAGTTATGAAATATTAATAAAGATATAATCTATATTTCTACTCTAAATGCTATTTGTTTTTATTTACTGTCATTGAATGTGGCACTGTAGAAAGACAGGTGGATGTTCTGGTCTAGGGCTAACCTGTGGGGCTCTGAGTTTGTTCTTCATACCTTTATTTGTAGAGTCTTTGTGCTCTATGATTAGGGTTCCAATTAAGGTATTTTCCCACAAGTCACTGCTCAAGGTCATCTTATTCTTATTGCTCCCTTCCTTATGGTAAAGCTGACTATCCCTGTCCCTCACTCCCTTAGTTCTCTGATTTTTGCTAGGAAATCAATTAACAAAATTATTTTTAAGATCTTGTATCTATTACATAGAATGTATTGCAAATGTATTTTCAGAGGTTCCTGGAGAGAATGTATACACCTAAAGAGGTAGGAGTGTCAGAAAATATGGAAAAGCAAATGCAGAATATATATTATGGCAAGACATAAATATACATAAATATATGCCACAAGTGACAGCAACAGATTTTCTAAAAATAGTGAATAAACAACAATAAAAAATGTAATCTGAACCCTTCTCTGACTGAATCACAGTTGGTGATTACACATTTACTCTCATTTAGTGATACATTTGTGATGTAGTATTCTTGAAAATGATCACTGGCTATGCTAATGGTCATATTAACACGCCATTTTGAGGGCTTTCTACAAATTACGCATCGTGTTTATGTGCCCTACATGGATTATGTCACTGACTCCTCAAAAGCACTCTACTCAATAGATGATATCTTTATTTTCAGTGAGAAAACTGAGGGTATATAAAAAGTGACTGGGATAGGGTTAAAATATATTCATTGTGACTCCAAACCCTCACTGTGTATCTACATATAGGTCTGCAACATTGCCCTAAGGTGCAGTACAACATATGGAAAAGGTGCATGGGGATTGTGACAGAGGGGAATGGTTTTGCTAACTTAAAAAAAAAAAATCCTACACAATCATTGGAGTTTGTTTAGTGCTCACTAGAAATTATCAAATAAATATATGATGAGACACATGAACGTAAGATACGCCAAATTACAGCAATCAAATTTACTTTTGTGTGCTATTTGCTAACTTGGATTCCAGAGTTGTTGAAGGGGTGGGGGAAGGGACTAGAGTGGTGGCTTGGAAGCATCATCACTCAGTTTTACTTAGGGTATCTCAGAGGTTTTATTTGTCCTTGGCATAAGAAAGAGTATTATTCATACAATAGCTGTTTTCCAGTTTTCAGTGCCTGGTTTTATTAGTATTATTTTATCACTAAGCCCCTAGTTAACTATGGATGGAAATTTATATTGCTCTTTCCCTTTTCCCATTACATACTCAGAGCTCACCACACTGATGAATCAGTCATACTATCCTCCTTTGGGGTAGCGGGTGGGGGTACATTTTAATTCAGAACTCAGGAAGAAAGTTTTAAATGATTATAAGAACTATTCCCCAGTTAATGAGGTTATGTTTTCCTATGAAAGCAGATAAATGCCAAAATCACTATTAGTGGTTAAAGAAAGGGAGCACATTTTTTTTCCTCTCTTTCCTGTCATTTTAATATGAAAATGGAAAGTGGACTCAACATAACACAAGGATCCAGATGTTTTGAGCATCAGCTTACAGGACAGAAATACCCAAAGACTGACCAGGGGACAAAAGTTGACAATAATTGCTTATATACCCATATAATATATAAGGGCATGAAACAAGGATGTCCCGAACTCACCAGCTAAGAGAGACAGACAAGAGCTAGGCTAGTTAGGAACAGCTAGAATTTTGCACAAGAAATCCATGCCAAAAAAAAAAAAAAAAAAATTGAACAACAGATTCTAATTCCTAAGTCTCGTCTCTGTGACACATTTTAACACACACACACACACACACTACACACACACACCACCACCACCATAAGTTGTCCATTGTACTAAGTTGCTTCCTAATTCTAGGTTTGCTATTCGTTTATCACTTGCTTTACCAAGATTGCAATGATAAAACTTACATTCTTTCCAAAACTGCTATTAACATTTCCAAGTTTCTGTGGAATTGGACAGATCTCTAAGTCATATTTATAAATGTTTTACTATAATCCAAGTCACAAGAAATACCATTCTAGAATATTACTCTTATTGTGTCATTTCTTTTATAAAAAATTTTAGTAGCTTCCCATAACCTAAATGATAAAGCTCTGAAATATGAGTCTTTAAGGTCCTATGATAACCTGAACGCAGATACCATTTCCAGCCTCTTTTCCAACAAAGAATCCCAGTATCTTGTACCCTCAATGATTTCAAACATATCACTGTTCTACAATTCACTCACTCATTTACTTATTCATTCACTCAATAGATATTCATGGAGAACCAACTATGTGCAAGGTACTGTCAAAGAAAAAAGAGTAAAGATAAAATTTCCTTTTTGCAGCTTGCATTGCTGTCAGAGAAAATAGAAAGTTGATGATTATAAATAAGCAAATTGTACTGTATGTTAAAGGGTGACAAATATTAAGAGTAAAATAAAACTAAGTAAGAACATGTGAGGAGTTCCAAGAATGAGCATGTTGAGAAAAATATTTTTCTATAAACATTTAACCCTAAAGGGGAATTAATGAGCCTATCCCTTCCAGAGCAGAGAGACTTCACTTTGAAAACGCTGCTTCTCTTTGGCAACATACACTGAAACCTTCGTTTCTCCCTGCAAACTGTTCCCAAATTTGAATACCTTGTTTCCCCAAGGCTGCCTTTTTAGTATTGAAGCCCTGATATTTAATGGTATCATCCCAGGCTCTCTTATCAAATTGTCTTCTACTTTCGTTTTAGGAAACTCACTTATCCCTAGAGCTTCAGTGGTCCTTTTCATTGGATGACATCCACATTTATATACTTGCCAATACCTTTTCCTGGACTACCAGCTCATACACCTAACTAGCTACCAGATATATCCGTTTGAATGTCTTGACATCTCAAAAGATTTCTAAAACTAAATTCCAATTTTCCTATGAAAGTACCACCTCCCCAAAAATATTGGAAATAAGTGCTGAAGTACAAGCCAGACAATGTGAAGCCCTTTATCCATTCCCCTTCCTCACATAGTCAATGTACAAAGTCCAAAGTCAGACTTTCTTTGCCATCTCAATGGCCGACCTATTGTGCTCCTCATGCTGGTCTCTATACATATACTCTGATCTTCTCCAATCCATTTTACACATGAAAGCCAAAAACATTTTTAAACTAATGATTTTACTCACTTTTTTAAGCATTTCTATCAGCTTCTCATTGCTATTTGGATAAAGAAAGCATTTCTTCAAAAAGTTTAAAGGCGCAGATGTGATCACCGCTTACCTCTCTATCCTGATTGATTACGAATCTGCTCTGGGTTCCATCTGCTCAGATCACACTGACCCTGCTTCAGTTCCTCCAAGGTTCCATGTTTTCTTGAACCACAGGTTCTTTAACATTGTTTCCCTCCTTTCAGTACTAGTTCTTCCTTTAAGCCAAATTTTTGATAACATTACGCTTTCTAACTTCACTCAAACATCAGAATTTAAGACAGCTATAAATTTCCCTCAGATGCTTTTCCTCACCCCCGACACCCCATTCAAAATCAGGATATTTTTCTGACTTATTTTTCACAGAACCCCTTTGCCTCCCTTTAGAACATATCTCAATCTGTAGCAGTGTATTCATTATTTGTTTTTCCCCAATGCTGGTGTATCCATTAGACCAAAAGTTCCATAGTAGCAGGGACTGTATTTCTTTGGGCTCATTGTTCCATTCCCAGTACCTAGCAGTATTCCTCGCACATAGTAGGAAATCTCATAGTATTTGTTAAATGCATGAGTGAATAGATAAGTCTGCTTCTGCTTAAATTGTTTATGAAAACAATTTAAAACATCTGCAAAGTTTCCTTAACTTCTTATTGCAAATCTCTGGATGAACTAGGAAGGTATCATTTATATAAAATTGAGATAATTGCATTGTCCAAATCAAAAGAAATGAAAATAAAAAGATTAAAATAGTTTACTATGGATTTTGTGAGCAATATTTCGAATATTATGGCTTCTAAATAATCCTTAAATATAATATTAAGTACAAGAATAATTTGCAAGTTAAGTTACTCTTACACATTTTTACAACTTGATCTACAATTATGTTTTGAAAAATATAAAATATAACAGAATATAAATGTAAAAACAGAATATAGCAGAATATAAATATAAAATTTATATAAAAACATTAAAATAACAGAATTTTATTGATTGAATTATTATTTATTGTGATATTCTGGGTAGATTTTTCTTAGTCTATATTACTAATGAGTCCTATCTTAGTAATACTATCACAAGAACTTTTTTTTTTTTTAAGTAGAGGTTATGAGGCATCTATAACTCTTAGAACCTTTGTGATTTTTTCTTCACAGTAACTTCTGAAGTCAAAGGTCTCCAAAAGCAAAGATAGAAGCTATAGATGAACTCAATAGGGAACCAACCACACAGGATGTTGAAATGTACCACAGGAGCTGTGTTTGAAGATAGACTCTCTGGGTCAGGTTGGAGTACAGTGTTAATGTCAAAGAACTATCCATACAAACCAAGTTCCCCTGCGACTTCAGCAGTGATGCATGTTCTCATTAAAGTAGTCAAGTATGCATTCCTCAAAATGATTGAGTACATTTCTATAATTACCAATCTATTCCAAAAGAAAGTATACTAGTTGTGATGAACTTACAACATAACTTTACAAGGGCTCACACTCCAACTTCTATATATTCTGTATTGCATATTTCCATACATCTTTCCAGTGTACGAAATTGCCTACCAAAGAATCATGATTATGAATAAAAAATGAAATTCTACTATTGAATGACTGCCTGAATATAGAAACAAGCCTTATATTTTCTTTATAAAATTTTTTTGGTATTTTTACAATTGTTATGAATTGGTTACTTTTACCTAAGCCATTCCAAATAATAAAAACAGATGCTTTCAAAGTATCATATTTCCAAACCAAAAATAGATTAATATCCAAGAAGGGAAGGAAGGAAACCATTAAGTGCTTTATAAATTACAAGGATGTACTTATTTGGTGGTTCAATTAGCTAATGACTAAAGTTATTTGAGTCATTAAAGAAAGAGTTCAATATGAATGCAGAGAGTTATAATTTTTATAAGCTAGATAACTCATATTAAGAAAACAATTTCTATGAATTAAACCATATTTTATGAGATTTAAAATTATAGTGGTGATAATAGTACATAATTTTAGCATAACTAGGAAATGGAGAAAAAATTGTGCTTACTAGAAAAGAGTTGAGATAATATTTTTAGGTTAAGAAAAACAATATAGGATAGAAAAGTCTTAAAAGCATAAAATATTTTAATACACCTACATTGTTATTCTATCCCTGTGTTCCATAATTGTTAAGTCTAATTTCCCAGTGTCGATGATCCATCATATAAATTGACTTAGAATATAAATGATGTTCTCCTTATATCAGTAAACTTCAATTTATGTTTTTGCTATTAAAAATATATATGCAGCATCTTCTCACTGATTAAATGCTATAATAAACCTGTATTTACTGAAAAAAAAAATCAGTACAAATTTATCCTTTTTAATTGGAATATGCTATATTTATCTGAATTTCTTTTTTTTTTTTTTGGAGAACATTTGGAAATTTGAAAAGCAAACAAAGCAAAAATTCAGTCTAAAGAAATATCTTTGTAATTTTCCTTGATTATTTTGGTAAATTATCTTTATAAACACTTACAGAGGGGCGCCTGGGTGGCTGAGTTGGTTAAGCGACTGCCTTCGGCTCAGGTCATGATCCTGGAGTCCCGGGATCGAGTCCCGCATCGGGCTCCCTGCTCAGCAGGGAGTCTGCTTCTCCCTCAGACCCTCCCCCCTCTCTTGCTCTCTCTCTCTCAAATAAATAAATAAATAAAATCTTTAAAAAAAAAAAAAAGCACTTACAGAAATGAACTCTCTATCCTTCTTGGGAGCTTTGCTATTGTAACTGAGAATTTTCTTGGGATGCTTGGGAAGTTTTCTTAAGTAAATGAGTTCATATTCCATTTGATCATCATCCTGGAAATATGTCTATTACTGTTCCAAACCACCATCATAAATAAGCAGATAATATAAACATCTGGCTGTTAGGCCCCAGGTTTAGTCTGGGCATTTCCTTCCATCTGCCCAGTACCCATCAAAGGCTCTCACTGCATTTAGACTAAACGCCAATCTTTTGACATAGTCCAGAAGACTCTACTTAATTCTGATGGTTAGTTTTGTGTGTCAGCTTACCTAGGATATATAGTACCTAGTTATTTAACCGAACACTAATGTAGGTGTTGTGGTTAACTGAGATGGTTAACATTTACAGTAAGTTGGCATTTAGTAAAGGTAATTACCCTCGTTGTGTTAGTTAAAAATCCACTGAAGCAAAAACAGATTTCCTGGAGAAGACATTCTGCCTCACAGTTATAGCATCAAGTACCTGAATCTCTAGCCTGCTGACCTGCCCTACAGATTTAACCCTGCCAGTTTCCACAACTGCATGGGCCAATTCCTTAAAATCAGTCTGTGTGTCTATGTGTGCATATGTATGTGTATCTGTATGTATATGTATATGTATATGTATACACACACACATGCTACTCTGTTGGTTCTGTTTCTCTGGAGAACACTGACTAATACAATGATCTAGCTGTGTCCTCTCTCCAAATTCATTTCCCACTACTCTCTCCATTACCTAGTCTACTATAGGGACAACTAACTTGGACTTAACATTCTTGAATTAGAACTTTTGTTTTTTTTTTCCCTCTGGTGTTCAGGTTCCTAATTCGGTCATTAGCATTCCAATTTTCTTTCCTGAAAACTGTCAGCCAAAAATTTAATTTCATGTGGAATTTACTTATTATGACATGGAGTTAGGAGTCTAAGATTTTCTTTTTTTTTTTTCATTAAAAATTCTACCTGTCTTTCAGATATATTAATATTTTCCTTTATATTGCTATAAATATATATTTTACTTAGGGAATTGAAGATAAAAGATTTTAGAAGGAAGTTTCGTTTGGAAGAAATTTCCTCAAAAACTTGATCTGTGACCTCAGTTGACTCCCACCATCTTTTTGTGTCTATTATCTATCATCTAGCTAAGCTAGCTAGCTAGCTAGCTATCATCATTCTATCTTCTCTTTTTTAACATTATTTGAAAAATAATAATGATATAAGTTAAGAAATAAATATTTGCATGGCCTGGGTCTTGAATCTACTAATTTTTTGTTTAATCTGGTTTATATCATATATATAATGATATATATATATCACCCATATATCATTATATATATGATATATGGGTGAGTGAATATTTCAAGATTCTTGATGTCTACTTGCTTTCCATGTACTTTAGCAGAGCTTTTCATTCAACTTATTAAGTATGTTTAGCCATTTAAAGTTAATAGTTACATATATACTTAGCATGTTTCAAACTTTTTTAGTAATGTTTTACTCCTTTGGTCTTCTTCATTTTTGCCATTCTAAAAACATTTGATTTTCTTTCGTTAGAGAAAGAATAACATCTCAAAATTACAGTGTTCTAATTTTGTTTTAATTATTAGTGGATTCTTTACTTAATAGGAATATTTTCCTGGTAAAAACTAACAACAACATAAAAATTCATACGTGTTTATAACTGAGTCTTTTTGTTCTCTCTTGCTGCCATTTCTTTCTAATTGAAAACCATACTTCTCTGGAAAGAGGATATTTACTCCTTAATAGACTTTCTCCTCCTGCTGTTTATTCTTTAGCTAAAGTCATAATCCCACATTTGTGACATTATAATCATCTCTACAGTCACTAATTGTTCTAAAATGCTACTTTAGGTGAAGATATACAGCGGGGAGTCAGTGAACTACCAAAAAACAAAGATGCTATTTTAAATTCTGCACATTTTTTTGTGTGAGGAAGGGGACAATTCTCAAATAGAGGTTGATAATCTGCAATTGCTTCAAGTTATGTTGCTTTGTATGTTTAAATAATAGGTCATGATTCTCAGTTACATTTTAGTACTTATTATAATAGATTTTTAATCATTTTATCTGGTGACCAAGTATAATTAATCATTACGCATTTCCTGTGTGTTGTAGAGTATAACCTATGTTTATGCTGTCCCAAAGGTACAAAATTCCCAATTATTTTCAGAAGATAATTATTTGGAACAATTTTGTGTGGAAACATCCAGGTGAAAATAAATTATAAAATAAAGTCTTTGGAAATAACTTGGATTTTGGAATTAGAATTGTATATGAAGAAAATCATTTATAAAATATTAGATTCTTCAGGCGCCTGGGTGGCTCAGGTGGTTAAGTGACTGCCTTCGGCTCAGGTCAGTATCCTGGAGTCCTGGGATCGATTCCCGCATCGGGCTCCCTGCTCAGCAGGGAGTCTGCTTCTCCCTCTGACCCTCCTCCCTGTCATGCTGTCTGTCTCTCATTCTCTCTCTCTCAAATAAATAAATAAAATCTTTTAAAAAAAATATTAGATTCTTCTTTGGTTCAGTCTCTGCATGTTGTTATATTATACAAATTTATATACATTTAATATAATTTAATACAAACACAAATCTGACTCCAGAAACAATAAAGAATGGTATATTTTTCTTTATTTTTTAAAGATTTATTTATTTGAGCAAGCGAGAGAGAAAGAGCGACAGCGTGAGTGGGGGAGGGGCAGAGAGAGAATCTCAAGCAGACCCCACTGAGTGTGGAGCCAGACTCAGGTCTGGATCTCATGACCCTGAGATCATGACTTGAGCTGAAACCAAGAGTCAGACGCTCAACCAACTGAGCACCCAGGCACCCCAAAGAATATATTTTTTTAAAATTAAGTCTTCCCTAAAAGGACCTTCATGGGTTTTTTTTAGCTCATTACTCAGAAAGCTTCTTAGAATTCCTCTCCAGACATCCTTGTCTCCTTCCTAGATCCTACCATTTTGAAAGTATTTATCATGCTCTGGTCTCTCCTATCCACGTGCTTCTTTCAGTTATACCTCTCTCTCCTTTACCACTTCCTTTAGCTTCCCAATTCACACGACTGTCCAAATACTGGGATTAAGTTCTTTCCTACTTGCTGTCTGATCTAAGTGACCCAAAGGCAATTTTTCTCCTATCATCGTGTTTTCCTGTATCATATGTTCTTGCATACATTGCTTTCCTTATAAAAAAACATTCATGGACCATTTCTGACAGATAAAAGTTTTACCTATTTTCAGAAGGATGATAATTCTTTCCTCAGTGCATTATTAAAATAAACAATGTACCATGTTAACAATGTCATATTTAGAGTAGGATATCAAAAAATGTTTATCCACTCAATTATTTGATTTGTCAATTTACAAATAACTCCAAACCGAACCTTAACCCTACTTTAAAAAAAAAAAAAAAACAGCAACAAACTAATCTACAAATAGAATCTCACAAGGTGCCAAGGCATGGTGGTCCCTTAGCTAGCTCCTTAAATAATAGCAAATATTTTCTCCTGCAGTAATTATCTTCTTTTCCATATATTGAAATTTCTACTAATTCAGCAAAACAAGTAACTGTATCATATTTATATTTAGGTCTGTACCTCTAATGAATTTAATCATTCTAGAGTAGGTTTAAATTTCCAACCCACCGTATTTTCCATTATTGGAACTCCATATGGGTCTTTATAGAAATCACCGTGTTGGGGCGCCTGGGTGGCTCAGTTGGTTAAGCGACTGCCTTCGGCTCAGGTCATGATCCTGGAGTCCCTGGATCGAGTCCCTCATCGGGCTCCCTGCTCGGCAGGGAGTCTGCTTCTCCCTCTCCCACTCCCCCTGCTTGTGTTCCCTCTCTCGCTGTGTCTTTCTCTGTCAAATAAATAAATAAAATCTTAAAAAAAAAAAAAAAAAAAGAAATCACCGTGTATTGCTGTCTCCAGTTTACTCATTTGTTTTCTGAGGAAATAATCCTATTAGGCTGCTATAATTCTACTATGAATCTATAAACATTTCAAAACTAAAATGAGAATACTAGGAATAAGAGGAGAAGACAAAAGATATTTCACAGACTTTAATAATTCAGGATTGGAACAGATATGAGAGGATCAATCACACAGTCCCTCACTACCCCTTTTTGCTTGAATTATCTCAGTAAATGGCTATCCAGCCTCTCAATGTTTCCACTGACAGAAGATCTAAAAATCTCCAAACTGTCCAACTTCACCTATGGACATCTAACAGTCCTTTCATATAATGAATTAATTTCTATTTCCTTCAACTATGATTATGAGTTCCTCTCATTGAGGCAAGGTGGTCTAAAATTTCAAGATGGTCTACTACACCTGAGTATAATTATTACAGGCCCTACAGTATTTCTCTTTTCCAGATTAAACACTACCAGTTTCTTCAATTAATTCTGAAAACACATGCCTCTAGTTCCTTGACTTTATCAATGATCATCTAGGAGTCAGCCCCCATAAATAAACACACAACTCAAGCTGTAGAATTTAATCCTGGGTCAGGTGAGACCTTATATCCTTTGAATGGACATGATATTTTAATTAATTTTGTTCAATGTGAAAATGCATTTTTGTAATAGCCCAAGCATATGTTTAGTTTCTATATGGGTAATTCTAAACTTTGAATGCAAATAAAACCATTGTTCAAATCCTCTGTTCTTATTACTTAGTAACAGGTATTTGATAATTACTGGACGTAGTTTTGAAATGTCCATGTTTACATACGCATATAAATGGAATGGAAAGTTAACCATTACTTAAATTCTGAAGAGACGTGGACTGAGAGAGATTTGAAAAAGCAAGGGAGTCCTTAGACCATGGGTAAACACAATCCAGCTACAAACTAAATGAAGGGCAGAGTGTAATTCAAATATACGCTGGAATAGGGAAATATTATAGAAACAATGAAGACTACTTGGGGAAGAAAGGAACAATTGTGTAGATTTATTTCGTAGCATGATCAACTAAAATGGAAAGGCTTGCATTGCTGAGTAAAAGATAGGTACTGAAGAAGATATGACCCTTAAGGAGAGTTGAAGATCATTGCAATAGGATCTAGGGGATAATCTATTTACTCTTATTTCCTTGAGTTCAGTCTGTATGGCATGAACTGTTCTTTTTTTTTTTGCACTTTGTCCATAAGTACTTTATTTTTTTTTAAATTTAATTAACATATAGTGTATTATTAGTTTCAGAGGTAGAGTTCAGTGATTTATCAGGCTTATATAATAACCAGTGCTCATTACATCAAGTGTCCTCCTTAATGTCCATCACCCAGTTACCCCATCCCCCACCCCCCTGCCCTCCATTTGTTTCCTATGATTCAGAGTTCCTTACAGTTTGTCTTCCTCTCTGGTTTTGTCTTGTTTTATTTTTCCCTCGCTTCCCCTATGATTCTGTTTTGTTTCTTAAATTCCACATATGAGTGAGATCATATACTTGTCTTTCTCTGATTGACATATTTTGCTTAGCATAATACCCTCTAGTGCCATCCATGTCATTGCAAATGGAAAGATTTCATTTTTTTTTTTGATGACTGAGTAGTATTCCATTATATACACACACACACACGCACACACACATACACACATACACCACCTCTTCTTTATCCATTCGTCTGTCGATGGACATCTGGGCTTTTTCCAAAGTTTGGCTATTGTGGACATTGCTGCTATAAACATCAGGGTGCAGGTGCCCCTTCTTTTCACTACATTTGTATCTTTGGGGTAAATACCTAGTAGTGCAATTGCTGGGTCATAGGATGGCTCTATTTTCAACTTTTTGAGAAACCTCCCTACTGTTTTCCAGAGTGGCTGCACCAGCTTGCATTCCTACCAACAGTGTAGGAGGGTTCCCTTTTCTCTGCATCCTTGCCAACATTTGTTGTTTCCTGACTTGTTAATTTTAGCCATTCTGACTGGTGTGAGGTGGAATCTCATTGTGGTTTTGATTTGTATTTCCCTGATTCCAAGTGATGTTGAGCATTTTCTTATATGTCTATGTATCTATTGGCCATTTGTATGTTTTCTTTGGAGAAATGTCTGTTCATGTCTTCTGCTCATGTCTTGACTGGATTATCTGTTTTTTGGGTGTTGAGTTTGATAAGTTTTTTATAGATTTTGGATACTAGCCCTCTATCTGATAAGACCTTTGCAAATATCTTTTCCCATTCTGTCAGTTGCCTTTTGGTTTTGTTGACTATTTCCTTTGCTGTGCAAAAGCTTTTTATCTCCCAATAGTTCATTTTTGCCCTTGCTTTCCTTGCCTTTGGAGACATGTCTAACAAGAAGTTGCTGTGGCAACATAGGTTGCTGCCTGTATTCTCCTCTAGGATTTTGATGGATTCCCTGCTCTGACACTGGGAAATGAGATAGAAATAGTGCAAAGTTCTAGTTCCAAGAGATTCACAATCTAATGAGGATCATTAGCTCATTAAGTTACCTAACAGATCCCTGAGATAAAAGTTGGTCTATCAAAAGGCTGTGTCTTGATATTGATAAGAATATATTTTAAATATGTCCATATACAATTTTAGGGGCATCTAAAAATAGAATATAATTATAGTATGATATAATTACTATTAAAAATTAAATAAATAAATAAATAAATAAATAAATAAATAAATAAATAAATAA